>NC_091206.1:32778130-32783130 GCF_040958095.1 Procambarus clarkii | reverse complement strand
GAAGGCCTTGAATAATAGGCAGGCTGTTTGTGTGTGTTTCGACGGTAAGCTTGCTGACACCAAATGTAGTTACCTAAGTGTAGTTACAGGATTAGAGCTACGCTCGTGGTGTCCCGTCTACCCAGCACTCTTTGTCACATAATGCTTTGAAACTACTGACGGTCTTGGCCGCCACCACCTTCTCATTTAACTTTTCCAACCGTCTACCACTCTGTATGCGAAAGGAAATTTTTTTATATTTCTTTGGCATCTTTGTTTAGTTAGTTTAAATCTATGACCTTTTGTTCTTGAAGTTCCAGGTCTCGGGAAATCTTCCCTATCGATTTTATCAATTCCTGTTACTATTTTGTACATAGTGATTTTATCACCTCTTTTTGTTGTCTTCTAGTTTTGGCATATATAATGCCTCTGACCTCTCCACATAGCTCTTGCCCTTTAGTTCTGGGAGCCACTTAGTAGCATGTCTTTGCACCTTTTCCAGTTTGTTGATGTGCTTCTTAAGATATGGGCACCACACAACCGCTGCATATTCTAGCCTTGGCCGAAAAAAACTCGTGAACAATTTCTTTAGTATTTCGCCATCCATGTATTTAAACGAAATTCTGAAGTTAGAAAGCGTGGCATAGGCTCCTCACACAACGTTCTTTATGTGGGCCTCAAGTGATAGTTTTCTATCTAGAATCAACCCTAGACCTCTTTCTTTTATCAGAATTATATAAAGATTTCTCACATAATTTGTAGGTTGTGTGGGATCTATGTTCTATTCCACATTCCATAACATGGCATTTATTCACATTAAATTTCATTTGCCAAGTGGTGCTCCATATATTTATTTTGTCCAGGTTTTCTTGAAGGGCATGACAATCATCTAAATTTCTTATCCATCCCATTATCTTAGCATCATCAGCAAACATGTTTATATAATTCTGTATTCCAACTGGCAGATCATTTATGTAGACAATGAACATTTCTGGTGCATGTACTGTGGTACTCCACTTGTGACACTTCTCCAGTCCGATTGCCTCTGATTACTGCCCTCATTTTTCTATCAGTCAGAAAATTTTTCATCCATGTTAGAAGCTTACCTGTCACCCATCCAAAATTTTCTAGTTTCCAGAACAACCTCTTATGTGGAACTCTGTAGAAAGCCTTTTTAATGTCTAGATAGATGCAGTCGACCCAACTACCTTTTTCCTTTAAAATCTCTGTGGCTCAATCATAGAAACTGAGTAAATTCGATACACAGGATCTTCCAGATCGAAAACAATACTGTCTGTGTGATATTATATAATTTCTCTCCAGGTGTTCTACCCATTTAGTTTTTAGTTTTTTTTTTCAATCTTTTCACTGTTACACTTGTCAATGATTCAGGTCTATAACTGAGAGGGGTGGGGTCTTCCCTGTTGCCACTTTTGTAGATTGGAACTATGTTAGCCTTTTTTCACATGTTTGCTATGACTCCTGTACACAGGGATGCCTGAAAGATCAGGTGAAGTGAAAGGCTGAGCTCAGATGCACATTCTCTCAGAACCCATGGTGAAACTCCATCTGGACCAACTGCTTTGTTCTTACTTAGCTCCTTTAGCATATTTTCCACTTCATCTCTAGACACCTCTATACGCTCTATGATGTTCTCAGAAATTCTTATTGTGTCTGGTTCTCTTAAGATTTCATTTTGTATAAACACACTTTGGAACTTTTGGTTTAATGTTTCACACATTGCATTATCATTTTCTGTGAATCTGTTTCCAATTTTCAACCTCTGGATATTATCCTTTACCTGCAATTTGTTGTTTATGAATTTGTAGAATAGGCCCAGTTCTGTTTTACATTTATCCATTATCCCTTTTTAAAAATTTCTTTCTGCCTCTTCCCTTACTGCTGTATAGTTGTTTCTCGCATCTTTGTATCGCTGGTATGATTGGGGGTTTGGCTTCTTTCTATTTTGATACCTGCTTGATGGGGTTCTGCTCTTCTACTCCCCAAGCCCGGCCCGAGGCCAGGCTCGACTTGTGAGAGTTTGGTCCACCAGGCTGTTGCTTGGAGCGGCCCGCAGGGCCACATACCCACAACATCCCGGCTGATCCGGAACTTCTCTTAGAAAACAGTCCAGTTTTCTCCTGAAGATGTCCACGGTTGTTCCGGCAGGAACAACCGTGCAACCGTGCTCTGAAGGGGAAAGTGAATACTGAGCAGTACTCGAGACGGGACAACATAAGTGACTTGAAGAGTACAACCATTGTGATGGGATCCCTGGATTTGAAAGTTCTCATAATCCATCCGATCATTTTTCTGGCTGACGCAATATTTGCTTGGTTATGCTCCCTAAACATTAGATCGTCGGACATCATTATTCCCAAATCCTTGACATGCTGTTTTTCTACTATAGGAAGATTCGATTGTGTTTTGTACCCTGTATTATGTTTCAGATCCTCATTTTTGCCATACCTGAAATTTATCACTGTTAAACATCATGTTATTTTCTGCTGCCCAATCGAAAACTTTGTTGACATCTGCTTGTAGTTTTTCAATGTCTTTCATTCCATTTTTGTGTCTTTTGGTCTGTGGCCCTCTCTCAATTTCTGTTGAACCAATCCTGTTTTCTGGCCCTGCATCTCTGTTTTGGTATGAATGTTTGTGTGCCTTCATTGTATATTTTGCAAAATTTGGCATACATTTAATTTACTTCCCTGTCTAGCAACAAGTCTGCCTAATTACTTATTAAAAAAAAATTGAAGTTCCCCATAGTGACCTCTCTCTCTTGAAATCAAGTTTATCAACTGTTTCAATGTCCCCATTTTCTGTGTGTGTGTGTTTGGAGGCTAAGCTTGCTGATACCATGTGTGTGTGTGTTTGGAGGCTAAGCTTGCTGATACCATGTGTGTGTGTGTGTGTGTTTGGAGGCTAAGCTTGCTGATACCATGTGTGTGTGTGTTTGGAGGCTAAGCTTGCTGATACCATGTGTGTGTGTGTTTGGAGGCTAAGCTTGCTGATACCATGTGTGTGTGTGTGTGTTTGGTGGCTAAGCTTGCTGATACCATGTGTGTGTGTGTGTTTGGAGGCTAAGCTTGCTGTTACCACGTGTGTGTGTGTTTGGAGGCTAAGCTTGCTGATACCATGTGTGTGTGTGTTTGGAGGCTAAGCTTGCTGATACCATGTGTGTGTGTGTGTGTTTGGAGGCTAAGCTTGCTGATACCATGTGTGTGTGTGTTTGGAGGCTAAGCTTGCTGATACCATGTGTGTGTGTGTGTTTGGAGGCTAAGCTTGCTGATACCATGTGTGTGTGTGTTTGGAGGCTAAGCTTGCTGATACCATGTGTGTGTGTGTGTGTTTGGAGGCTAAGCTTGCTGATACCATGTGTGTATGTGTGTGTTTGGAGGCTAAGTTTGCTGATACCATGTGTGTGTGTGTGTTTGGAGGCTAAGCTTGCTGATACCATGTGTGTGTGTGTGTTTGGAGGCTAAGCTTGCTGATATCATGTGTGTGTGTGTGTTTGGAGGCTAAGCTTGCTGATACCATGTGTGTGTGTGTGTTTGGAGGCTAAGCTTGCTGATACCATGTGTGTGTGTGTGTTTGGAAGCTAAGCTTGCTGATACCATGTGTGTATGTGTGTGTTTGGAGGCTAAGTTGCTGATACCATGTGTGTGTGTGTGTTTGGAGGCTAAGCTTGCTGATACCATGTGTGTGTGTGTGTTTGGAGGCTAAGCTTGCTGATACCGTTTGTGTGTGTGTGTGTGTTTAGAGGCTAAGCTTGCTGATACCATGTGTGTATTTGGAGGCTAAGCTTGCTGATACCATGTGTGTGTGTGTTTGGAGGCTAAGCTTGCTGATACCATGTGTGTGTGTGTGTGTTTGGAGGCTAAGTTTGCTGATACCATGTGTGTGTGTGTGTTTGGAGGCTAAGTTTGCTAACACCGTGTGTGTACTCACCTGTTTAAATAATAATAGGGGTGTGTACCACCTCTGGTGCAATTGTAGGGACCCACAGCCTTGAAGAAAATAGAGTATTCAGAGAAGACCTTGTGGATTCTCACTGAACACTAATCTTTTCTTCTCCTATCACCCCTCTTATTTTGTTTTATGCTGTATTCTATTATATATCATATAAATACATAGCCAAATGGCAATATTTATTATGTCTATACAAAAAGAAGAAATCCACTTTATTTTTTTCTCTCCTTTGTTTCTATGTGGATTTTGTTGTGACTAATGATTCTCCTCCTTCCCGTCAACAGGTCTTCCTCACTGGGCTTGCTCGGCTTTTGTGTTACTGTGAGGGTGCCATCATCGTTTACCCTTCAAGACTGACTCATGCTGGCATTGCATTTGTGGACTTCCCTTCACAGTAAACAGTCCTTCTCCATATGGTGATTGTCCAGGGCAAGCAGGGTGTGACTGCCATCTTGGAGAAGCAGGGTCTTTTAATATGAAGAATCTTCCGTCTTCTCTACTTACGCCAGCTTGTGCCGGCCTTGCATTCTTGTTACTTCATGGCCCTTGGGCCTTTTTTATTTATTTTACATAATAAATTTTTTTATTAATACCCGTGTTTCACAAGAGATCCTTAACATTTTAAGCACCAATTGTATTGACTAATGTACGTCTTGTAACCTTTAAGACATAAATAGACAAGACATAGATAAATGAGTGAATAATACTGAGTGACTAGGTTAGGGCGAGGAACATAGTACAGTGTCTGGCTTTGGAAGAATGCCTACTGTTTTAGAAACCTTATTGCCATGATCATAATCGTATGGGTTAAAAAGCATTTGTTGTCACTCCTACACTGTGGCTTGTTGAGCTTGAAACCTTTGCTCCTTGTTCGTGTTACATCTGACCTTTTGAAGAAATTGTATGAATCAATATCCTCCAAATTGTTCAGTATTTTAAAGGTTTCGCTCTATTACTCTCTCATTTGCATATATCTAAGCATATAGATTAGATATAGATTTAGATTAGATTTTTTATTCAGGTAAAGGTACATACATTGCAGATGAGTC
>NC_091206.1:32646180-32777630 GCF_040958095.1 Procambarus clarkii | reverse complement strand
GCCAAAGCTCGACCCCTGCAAACACAAATAGGTACTCACCAATGTCGGGGTGTCTCTCTAGCCAGTCACCACCAAGTATTAGTAGTGATAAACGTTACTTACTGTAGCCCCCACGGGTCTGCACTCGATCCTCACGGTGCCACTGTTCACCAGGAGAGTCTCTCAGTCTGTCTCCAGCTGGCCTCGTAGCCTATAGACGAGTGAGAATAAGATCCCTTCACTTGATCATGTGCCCGTCCCGACAGAGGGCTCTACCGCTCACTATAGGTCGCCAACTGGTGTTTACCGTGTCCAGTAGCACCTCAGTAGAATAGTAGTAATATAGTAGTGGCCCCAGGGAAAACTAATCAATTTGGTAACAGGTAAGTATATGTTTATATCACTCACTCTTAGATAGTCTCAATAGCAACAAGGTAATAGAGGGTTGACACAAACACGGTGGTGGTTTTGTAGTTTACTTAAAAGATCAAAGAATCACAACTCTGCATCAACAACATGGCAAAGGAATAAATGAGCAGCCTTCTCTCCGCCTCTTCACAATTCTGGAACACTCCGGGGATGGCAACACTCCCAGTTGACGTGCGTTCCGACACTATTATTCCTATTATTATTATTCGGCGCCTATTATTCCCTCGTATTCACAGTATATCACAACACTGGCATAATCACAGTTGACCACTAGGCATAGGAATATACTATTTAATAATTCCAGTATATATAGTTTACTTTATCAATATTTATAAAAACCAGGTAACTCTAGGCACACAGCCTTACCCTATTAAATTGCATATACATATATATATATATATATATATATATATATATATATATATATATATATATATATATATATATATATATATATATATATATATATATATATATATTATTAAATATGACCGAAAAAGTAAGATTAATAATTCTAACACGAATTTTTTCGATCTTTCTTACGTTACTTTTCACTGTTCATGGTAATTCAAAGATCAATTCTCCAAAATTCATTTTTATTTCTAGCCTGACATGACACATGAGCGCGTATCGTAAAACTTATTACATTTTCAAAGACTTTAGTTTACAAACACACAACTGAACTGAATAGAGATTACACATCTTCGATTTTATATCTACATTTGGGTGAGGTGGATGAGGTGAAAACAAACTTTCAACAATGGGTATTGAATGGGTATTAAATTCAAACACAAGACAGAACACGAAACAATGGGTATTGAATGGAAGTAATTGTAGAAAGCCTATTGGTCCATATTTCTTGATGCTTCTATATTGGAGCGGAGTCTTGAAGTGGGTAGAATATAGTTGTGCATTAATTGGCTGTTGATTGCTGGTGTTGATTTCTTGATGTGTAGTGCCTCGCAGACGTCGAGCCGCCTGCTATCGCTGTATCTATCAATGATTTCTGTGTTGTTTGCTAAGATTTCTCTGGTGATGGTTTGGTTGTGGGAAGAGGGTATATGTTCCTTAATGGAGCCCTGTTGCTTATGTATCGTTAAACGCCTGGAAAGAGATGTTGTTGTCTTGCCTATATACAGAGTTTTTTGAGGCTTACAATCCCCAAGAGGGCATTTGAAGGCATAGACGACGTTGGTCTCTTTTAAAACGTTCTGCTTTGTGTCTGGAGAGTTTCTCATGAGTAGGCTGACCGTTTTTTTGGTTTTATAGTAAATCGTCAGTTGTATCTTCTGATTTTTGTCTGTAAGGAATAACGTTTCTATTAACAATATCTTTCAGGACCCTTTCCTCCGTTTTATGGGCTGTGGAAAAGAAGTTCCTGTAAAATAGTCTAATAGGGGGTATAGGTGTTGTGTTAGTTGTTTCTTCAGAGGTTGCATGGCGTTTCACTTTCCTTCTTATGATGTCTTCCACGAAACCATTGGAGAAGCCGTTGTTGACTAGGACCTGCCTTACCCTACAGAGTTCTTCGTCGACTTGCTTCCATTCTGAGCTGTGGCTGAGGGCACGGTCGACATAAGCGTTAACAACACTCCTCTTGTACCAGTCCGGGCAGTCACTGTTGGCATTCAGGCACATTCCTATGTTTGTTTCCTTAGTGTAGACTGCAGTGTGGAAAACTCCGCTCCTTTCCATGACTGTTACATCTAGAAAGGGCAGCTTCCCATCCTTCTCCATCTCGTAAGTGAAACGCAACACAGAATTCTGCTCAAATGCCCCCTTCAGCTCCTGCAGATGTCTGACATCAGGTACCTGTGTAAAAATGTCGTCAACATACCTGCAGTATATGGCCGGTTTCATATTCATGTCGACTAAGACTTTTTGCTCGATGGTACCCATGTAGAAGTTTTCAAACAGGACACCTAGGGGAGAACCCATGGCGACCCCATCTACTTGCTTATACATGTGTCCATCCGGGCTCAAGAAGGGTGCCTCTTTAGTACAAGCTTGGAGTAGTTTCCTTAGACTGTTTTCTGGTATGTCAAGAGGAGTACAGGCCGGATCACGGTACACTCTGTCGGCTATCATCCCGATTGTTTCATCCAACAATCAAAACAATGAATGAATGAATATATTATAATATTATATATATATATATATATATATATATATATATATATATATAATATATATATATATATATATATATATCGTACCTAATAGCCAGAACGCACTTCTCAGCCTACTATTCAAGGCCCGATTTGCCTAATAAGCCAAGTTTTCATGAATTAATGTTTTTTCGTCTACCTAACCTACCTAACCTAACCTAACCTAGCTTTTTTTGGCTACCTAACCTAACCTTACCTATAAATATAGGTTAGGTTAGGTTAGGTAGGGTTGGTTAGGTTCGGTCATATATCTACGTTAATTTTAACTCAAATAAAAAAAAATTGACCTCATACATAGAGAAAAGGGTTGCTTTATCATTTCATAAAAAAAATTATAGTAAATATATTAATTCAGGAAAACTTGGCTTATTAGGCAAATCGGGCCTTGAATAGTAGGCTGAGAAGTGAGTTCTGGCTACTAGGTACGACATATATATATATATATATATATATAATATATATATATATATATATATATATATATATATATATATATAATATATATATATATAACCTCTGGCACGAAGTTATAATATAAATAATATAAATGACATGTAAATATAAATGTCCTCGTCATAGTCATCTCTTCGTCAAACCACAGGTGCAATCACACACAATATATATATCTCGTGAGAGCTCTATAGCATCTCCCTTCACAACTGTGTCATACTAGAAACATAGACATTGGTGATTCCTGCTCATGACATAGAAGATACTCTGGCTAATCGCTAACTAAAGGGGAATGGGAGGGAAAACTGAATAACCTACTTCCACCATAAATGATGTGGACTCGTCCTCTGTTGAGGGTTGAATTGAAGCTCCTGGTCCCGGCTCACGACTTGCTGTAGGGTACACCCCCACACACACTGATGCTCTTTCCAGGACCTCAACCAACACCCAAAAACGCGTCTTCTCTGTACAGCTACTCTCTGCAGGCTCCGTGCTCCTCTGCAACCTCTTGAAGGGTTGGAGTCGATCTCCTATCGCCTCCTCCTGACAACTACGTCTGCAGTCCTTACTCCCAGCTTCCGTCGTTCCCTTCCTCACGGTGAACTGGCCCAGCAGCTACGTCATCACCCAACTGGTGAAATTGTACAGTGGTCCCTGACGTCACTGCCCAGGCTTCACTCTTGCTAAGCACCTGTCATTGGAGCACTTGTTGCTCGTTTCCCGTCAATTCCTTCTTCTGTCCGCCTCACGGAGTTCAGGAAGACCTCACAGGATGCTCGCAGACCACTGGTGATGCGTATATTCACCGGAGAGGGACGAATACTGTCAGACTGACAGGACCCCCTTATCGCACGTTCGCCCTTCACGACGTGTCGTATCCTACTCCTGGCACCACGGGTCACACGGCCCGGACCTACCTCCACTCGTGACGTCACACTTGCCAAGGGCGTTTCTCATTGGCTCCCTGTATAACGTCACCGTTCTTGGCCAATCTGGTGCCACTGACGTCATAACATTTTGGCGCGAATACGTAGCAGTCAGCGCCATCTTGGAGTCCAAAAGGGCCTAAGCCACTGGCCAAAACACTCTTCTTTAGTTAATTTCTCTCCTATGCGAGAACACCTCATGCTCCCACATATGTCAAATTGTTCTCTGGAAGGCAGAGAACGTTCAGGTAAAGTAGATATGACTCTTACAGCTGGCGTGGGAGAAATATAAGGAGGGAACACCGTCACAGACCCCTCCCTTCAAAATAAGAATCATATCGGTTTAGTGTACTCGGGAAAGGGCATCCTCTACCACGTTGTCCTTCCCTCTGATGTGCTTAATTTCTAACCAGTATTCTTGTAGTAGTAATACCCACCTTGTCAGCCTCTGGTTGGAGTTTCTCATCTTGTACAAGAAAGTCAGAGGGTTGTGATCTGTAAAATCAAGAACAGGCCTCGCCCCTCCTCCCATGTACACGTCAAAGTGCTTTAGGGCCATTACTAAAGCCAAAGCCCCCTATACGACGGTACTATAGGCATGCTGGTACTTCACGAATTTCTTGGAGTAAAATGCGACAGGCCTATGTACCTTGCTCTTTTCCTGGGCCAACTTGGCTCCTATCCCTACATCACAGGCACATACAGAATGAACCTGTCTGTAAAATCTGGGGATATCAACACTGGAGCCTCTGTCAACAGGTTCTTTGTCTTCTCGTAAGATTCCTGGCTGGCCTCTCCCCACTTCCATCACGTATTCTTAGAGAGTAATTCTGTCAGAGGATGCGCTATCGTGGAAAAGTTCTTACAGAAACCACAATAGTATCCAATCATCCCAAAATACCTCAGCAATTCCTTCTGTGTCCTGGGTATTGGGTACTCTCTAATAGCTGATACCTTGTGGTCAACAGGGGTAACCTCTCCTTGACCGATGACGAAGCCTAGGTATTCTAGATGGGCCTTCCCAAACTCACTCTTGGCTAGGTTCACGGTCAGGTTAGCATCTTTCAGCCTCCTGAACAGCTCCCTGAGGTCGCTCTAGGAGTGCCTCCCAATCGTCGGAGTACACTACTATATCGTCAATGTATACAGTGCAGCCTTCGGCTCTTCTCAGCAACTCGTTCATCATACGTTGAAAACAACTCCCTCTGTTCTTCATCCCGAAGGGCCACACTTTATACTGATACAGTCCATCAGGTGTCACAACAGCTGATATCTTTCTAGCCTCGGGAGTTAACGAGATTTGGTAATACCCCTTGAGCAGGTCGACCTTGGACACATATCTGGCACTACCCACCTGATCGATGCAATCACTAACCCTGGGTATGGGGTGAGAATCTGCCACAGTGATAAAGTTCACCTTCCTGTAGTCCATGCAAAAGCTCTATGTACCGTCGCTTTTCTTAACGAGAAAATACGGGGTTGAACCACTCGCTTTTGCTAGACTCGACAAGGTCATTCGCAAGAAGGTACCCTACCTCCTTCCTCATCAATTCTCGCTTCTCAGGGCTGACCCTATAAGCACTCTGTTTAATGGGTCTGGCGTCCCTCACCTCTACCTCGTGCGTCACTGTTACGGTCCCGAGTCCAGCGTCGGAGAACGGAGCAGCGACAACAACGCCATCTGTGAGTCCGCACCCGAAACCCCACTCCAAATGGACGACGCCATCCAGTGGTGACAGGATAGGCCAGCAATAAGTGTTGGATTCCTGTCCTAGTCAGCTCATGACATAGCCGCTGCTGACCTCTGGTGAGGTGGTGCTTAGACTGTGAACGCCATCTATGGAGTGAAGGGGTGGACGTTTCTGTCTAAGCTTGTGAGTGAAGCGTCCCAGTATTAATGACGTGTCTGATTGCAGAGTCGACCTGGGACTGCTGTGTTGGACCATGGACCAGTCTACCCAAGGCAGCCAAGGTCTCTTCACGAGTCCTGCTTTGAAGAAGCTGTGAGCCACCACTGGACGAACTCTGTTGAGAGTGTAATAGCCTGCCTGAGGCGTGGCAGTGTCGGAAATCGCCTTATCCGGGGCTGGCTGGTGGAAGAGACTAGCCACTGTGGTGCTTAGGGAGGAGAGTGATCAGCAGGTCACACGAGGCTCCTGCCTAGGGCTCGCAACCCTAGTATCGGTCGTGGAGTGGCCTACATAGCGGAGCTGATCGGTACCTGCCAGCTACAGGCTGGATTGTGGTTGAAGGCCTCCACGACAAAGCACCCAGTGGGACTGTGATTTGGCTGGCCTGTGGCCAGGGTAGATTCGTCATAGAGTCATAGTGGATTCATCGTGGGCCACGGAAGAAGGAACCAGGGCTACCCAGAGTGAGCATCGTTGAGCATCCAGTGTCTTTGGAGGAAGACGCAACTGTACATAAGTGTAGTAATATTTCCCGCGTGCGACTCTTATTTATTTATATATGGTGGTGGTAAATATATTGGAAAAACCGGAACATTTGTATCCTTCCCCCTTTGGTTTTACTTGCATTACGGAACACACCCCTTGAAAGCCTCTATTAACTTGGGGCCGGATTCCAAAACTCTAATACCATCAGAGAAGAAACCCGGTTGCTTCCCAGTAGGGCCGTAACAAATTGGCATCCCCAACGGGATCCGACCCCTTGTCAAGTATGTTTCACAGGGGTGGTGACGTAGTGCAATCCCCTGTAAATAATTCCCCCTGTTTATAATTATTTGGACGTTGTACGTCCTGTGCGGTGCTCGGTGTGATTTAGTGCAATATTGTAGAGTGCAGTGCTCGGTGTGATTACGTGCAATATTGGCAAGTGAGGTGCTAGGTGCGATAAAGTGCAGTATTGGCGAAGTACGGTGCTCGGTGGGTTATGTGCTCAAGTAAAGCGGTGTATTATATGTTCGTGCACCACTTAAGTGACAATGGCAGAAAAAGTGACCCTTGAAGATCTGGATGATGTTCAGGATTTTCTGAACAAGGAGGACTGTCTTGCCAGATTGAAATATCTGGAAAGCAAGAACTGGTGCTAGTGAGCGCCTATCTGGAGATAAAAATACGCGAAAGTGACTCCCGTGTTGAGATCTTTTCAAAGGTTCACAAATATTTGAAGGCCGGGGAGAAACAGGAAAGCGAGGCACAGAGTACAAAGAAAGGTTAGGTGGTAGCTTCCACTGAAAAGGAAGATAAAGGTAGTGACATTGAAAGTGATGCAGGTGAACTGAATATAAGCTTTCTAACTGTCAAAATGCGTGCCTTAGAAATAAATCATGAGATAGAATGGAAGAAATTAGAAATAGAACGAGAATTGAGAGATAAAGAAATGAAAATGAAACGTTTAGAATTACAAGAAAGGAAAGAAGAGAAAGAGAGAGAGAAAAACGAGAAAGAGACGAGCGAGAGAGAGAAGAAAAAAGAGAAAGAGAAGAGCGAGAGAGAGAGAAGAAAAAAGAGAAAGAGAAGAGCGTGAGAGAGAAGAAAAAAGAGAAAGAGAAGAGCGAGAGAGAGAAGAAAAAAGAGAAAGAGAAGAGCGAGAAAGAGAAGAAAAGGAGAAAGAAAGAAGACACGAGTTAGAAGTATTGCTATTAGGTGGTCGGAGGAAAACAACGGAAACAAGTAGCTTCAATCCGGTATGGAACATCAAAATGGTCCCGAAGTTCAACGAAAGGGAAGTTTCGAAGTTCTTCGCTGCTTTCGAGAAGGTTGCAGCCTCTATGGAATAGCCGAAGGAGAATTGGACCATCATGATACAGTCCGTCTTGACTGGGAAGGCCCAAATCGCCTACTCCACGTTGTCCCTTGATGACTCCTGTGATTATGACAAGGTGAAGAAGGTAGTGCTCATGGCTTACCAATTGGTGCCCGAGGCTTACAGGCAGAAGTTCAGGAACCTGAAAAAGACCTCGGAGCACACTTTCACCGAGTCCGCGACCATCAAGGAACGGCTTTTCCAGGAGTGGTGTGCCTCTCGGAAGGTGAGGAAGAAAGAAGAACTCGAACAGCTCGTTTTCTTGGAGGATTTTAAGGAATGTCTGTCTGGAGATCTGAAGACATACCTAGAAGAGCAACAGGTAGAGACCTTAAGTGCAGCAGCCACTATGGCTGAAGAATACATCTTGATGCATAGGTCTTCCACTAGGTATGTCCCTAAGAATTACCCAAATCTGTTTGGCAAACCTCGTCAAGAAGAAGAGAGACCTGTCCCACAAAGCGCTATGAAGACGCCCCCAAGTAGCCCCCGAAAGATGAGTCCTAGCAGTCCGAAACACCAGAGTCCAAGGAGGAATGTAGTGTGTTGGACTTGTGGGCAGAAAGGACACGTCGCTGCTATGTGCCGAGGCAGAAGAGGTAGCGGTCCACGTAAGGAGGTGATGCTGATGGGTTGTGTGACGCCACCAGCAGGAACCCAGTCTCTGACTAGTCAGGAAGGACCAGGATTGTTTGCCCCTCACACTTCAGGCGGGTATGTAACGAGTGATCATACTGGTAGATCAGTTGTAGTGCTCAGAGATAGTAGAGCAGCCCAGTCCCTGATCGTGAGAGACTCGTTACCCGAGGGAGTGAGTGTAGACGGGAGACAAAAGGTTGTCCTGGTTGGGTTTCCTATGACGCGGTACGTTGCCCCCTTAGTGCTGATACATCTAGACTCGCCTTACTTCAGCGGCACATGTGCGTTGGCAGTAGTTGATACCCTGCCTATAGCTGGGATTGACGTGATAGAAGCCAACGACATGGTGACAGGTTGGAACGACGATCATCTCAAGATTGCGGACGAGTCAGCCAGAACGGCGAAAAGGTCTTAGGTAACAAGAGACAGTAATACCCAGGTACAGGCAGACGTGAGATTATATAACATGTTTAATTCTCCCTCTCACCAACAGATAGACAGCATTACGACAGATTCACCTGATTCTTCTCCCGACAAGAAACATGGGGTTTTAGTGACAAGAGCGACTGAGCAAGAGGAGAGGCCTCGTGTACAAGCACCCACGGATACCCAAGAGTCTGGAGTGAAGGCACATCAGTACTTGCAGTATGGCAAGGTACAACGTTCACTGAACTGGCCAGAGATTTCCCAGACGTCAGAGGTATGTGAGGTATGTGCGAAGGTTCTAGTGCCCTCTTCGGTTCAAACCAGGCTAATGGATATAGCCGGCTATGGACATTACAGTCTCATGAAACTTATCCCTAAGTTAGCCAAATGTTTCTTAGCGGTATTTTGTTTTGTTCTCGTGTGTGTTCTAAGTAAACACCAGTGGACGACCCGACAGATGATGGCTCCTATGAACATCATGAAGAGACCCCAGGGATTGGAGACTTGCACTGTGAGTGTTGCAGTCGAAGAAGGGACCTGGAAGGTGATGGTGGATACAGAAGGTATGGGAAATGATATTATGAGTAACTGTTTCCGACAGGTTGACACTCCCCGCGTGATTGCCGAACCTGGATTCAGCGTTATACAGAACGTTGGTCGACCTGACGGTAGCAGAGCGAACACCATCTTCAAGGTACAAGCAGCCCTGTTGGGACTAGGTGTGGGCCTAGTAGACGATTATGCTGTAAGTACCGACTTAACAACTATCGCTGTTACTCCAAATTATCAGACCCCTGTATTCCAGGTTCCCGTCTCCCTGAAGGACTACCGGACCGGTATAAGAAATGCCGTCTGCGAACAGCCACCAACGGTGCCACGACACACGGAGGTGTCGATTCACCACACAGGGTGCCCGTGCCGATTCTTACTAAAGTCACGTGAGATGATTATGACCCTGATTGCTTTCTCAGTGAGGTTGTATGAAGTCACGTTAGGCAGGATATCACCTATGATCCTCAAGATTTCCTTCTGCCTGAATCTCCCATTAGGACAGTTTTGCGGACAAGACATCCTCGTCATTCCAGTCCATTGTGTATGTGAGTCCGTTTGGAGTTGGACCCACGTACTAATTTGGTTTGTTTTCTCTTTTATAGAAACCCAAACCAAATTCTTTTTGGTGGGGAGGTGTTACGGACCCGAGTCCAGCGTCGGAGCACGGAGCAGCGACGACAACGCCATACCTTGAGGTGCTTCCGGGGCTTAGTGTCCCTGCGGCCCGGTCGTCGACCAGGCCTCCTGGTTGCTGGACTGATCAACCAGGCTGTTAGACGCGGCTGCTCGTAGCCTGACGTATGAGTCACAGCCTGGTTGATCAGGTATCCTTTGGAGGTGCTTATCCAGTTCTCTCTTGAACACTGCGAGGGGTCGGCCAATTATGCCCCTTATGTGTAGTGGAAGCGTATTGAACAGTCTCGGGCCTCTTATTTTGATAGAGTTCTCTCTCAGAGTACTTGTTGCACCTCTGCTTTTCAACAGGGGTATTCTGCACATCCTGCCATGCCTCCTGGTCTCATGTGATGTTATTTCTGTGTGCAGGTTTGGGACCAGCCCCTCAATTATTTTCCACGTGTAAATTATTATGTATCTCTCCCGCCAGCGGTCAAGGGAGTACAGATTTAGGCTCTTTAGTCGGTCCCAGTAATTTAGATGTTTTACTGAGTGGATTCTAGCAGTAAAGGATCTCTGCACACTCTCCAGGTCAGCAATTTCTCCAGCTTTGAAAGGGGCTGTTATTGTGCAGCAGTACTCCACTCTAGAGAGGCACAAGCGCTTTGAAAAGTATCATCATCGGTATAGCATCTCTAGTGTGAAAAGTTCTTGTTATCCAACCTGTCATTTTTCTTGCAGTTGTGACGGCTACTTTATTGTGTTCTTTAAGGGTAAGGTCTTCCAACATGAGTACACCCAGATCCTTTACATTGCCTTTTCGTTCTATGTTATGATTTGCCTGAGTTTTGTACGTGGTTTCTGTTTTTATCTTTTAAATTTTTCCGTAGCGCATGAGCTGGAACTTATCCTCGTTAAACACCATATTATTTTCTGTAGCCCATAGAAAGACCTGATCTACATCTGATTGGAGGTTTGCCGTGTCCTCTATGTTGCCAACTCTCATGAAAATCCTAGTGTCATCTGCAAAGGATGATACAGTGCTATAGGTTGTGTTCTGGTCTATGTCCGATATGAGGATGAGAAAAAGTACTGGAGCAAGCACAGTACCCTGGGGGACTGAGCTCTTCACGGTTGATGGGCTGGATTTTATTTTGTTGACTATTACACATTGGGTTCTGTTAGTCAGGAAATTGTAGATCCATCTGCCTATTTTCCCGGTAATTCCTTTTGAACGCATTTTATGTGCAATAACACCATGGTCACATTTATCAAAGGCTTTTGCGAAATCTGTGTAAATTACATCAGCATTTTGTTTGTCTTCCATAGCATCTAATGCCATATCATAGTGGTCCAGCAACTGCGACAGGCAAGAGCGCCCTGTTCTGAAACCATGTTGTCCGGGGTTATGGAGATGCTGTGATTCCATGTATTTTGTGATCTTACTTCTTAGCACTCTCTCAAAAATATTTATGATGTGCGATGTTAGTGCTATCGGTCTGTAATTTTTTGCCTCTGCCTTATTTCCTCCTTTATGGAGTGGTGCTATCTCTGCTGTTTATAGTATGTCAGGGATAACGCCAGTATCTAGACTTTGTCTCCACAGAATGTGAAGGGCCTACGATAGTGTTTTTTTACAGTTCTTGATGAATATGGAGTTCCAAGAATCCGGGCCTGGTGCAGAGTGCATAGGTATACTGTTTATGGCTTCTTCAAAATCTAGTGGGGATAGGGCGACGTCTGATATATGATTTGATGTTGTATCATATCCATGAAAAATTCATTAGGGTTATCAATCTTTAGTGCATTTAATGGCTCGCTGAAAACAGAGTCGTACTGCTTTCTCAGTAACTCGCTCATTTCTTTGTTGTCATCGGTGAAAGTTCCATCTCCCTTTCGCAGGGGCCCGATACTAGATGTGGTTTTTAAACTTGATTTTGCATAGGAGAAAAAATATTTCGGATTTCTCTCTATTTCACTGATGGCCTTTTGCTCTCTTTGCCTCTCCTGGGTTTTGTATGATTCTTTTAGCTTGAGTTCAATTGTTTCTATTTCTCTACCTAACCTTCTTCGCCAATCTTGAGGTAGGGTGCGACTCTCAAGTTGTTCCGTGATTCGTTTTCTTCGCCTTTATAGGGAACAACGTTCCCGTTCCAATCTGCATCTCTTTCTCTTTTTTCTTAGGGGTATGCGGTTTGAACATATTTCTAGTGCTACTGAGCTTATTTTTTCCAGGCACTGGTTCAGTTTTGCATTTTCTAGCTGTTCTTCCCAGTTTATTTCTGTGAAGTCCTGGTTTTTTTGCTCCCAGTTTATCTGTTTATTATTGAAGTTGAATTTGCTGAAATCTCCTCCACCGGGAATCTGGACTGGTTTTGAAGGTCCATTCCCCATGGTTGTCAGAACTTCAGTTAAGTTGTGATCTGAGTAACAGGTATTTGTAATCATTATGTTCCCGATCAACTCATCATTATTAGTGAAAATGAGGTCCAGCGTGTTCTCCTTCCTAGTTGGTTCTACTATTTGCTAGTTTAAGGCAAACCTATCGCACATCCGCAGCAGGTCATTTGCATGTGCCTGTTCATTTAGGCTACTTCCTGGTATTCTCTCTGATATTACTGTATTAGCCAGGTGCTTCCATTTCAGGTGCCGTAGGTTGAAGTCCCCAAGCAGGATGATGTTCGGAGCTGGATTTGCGAGGTTTTCCAAGCAGTGCTCTATTTTTATTAGTTGGTCTTTAAACTGCTGAGGGTTTGCCTCCGGCGACTTATATACAAGGACAACAACTACATTTAGGATCTCTATTTTGACTATCAGCACTTCCACCATATCATTTGAGGTGTTTAGCAGCTCAGTACAGATGAGGGTGTCTTTGATGTAGAGGCTGACTCCACCCTGAAGCCGGTGTTTCCTATCACTTCTGAAGAGATTGTATTCTGAGATCCAAATTTCACCATCAAGGTAGTCCTTTGTGTGAGTTTCCGTTAGGGATGCAAACACTGCATTTGCCTCATGAAGGAGACCATCTATAAAGTGAACTTTGTTGGATTTGCGTGTTTTTATACCCTGGATGTTGGCAAATATAAATGATGTTATCGTGTTATTGGAAGTGCTGGATGCCTTACTTGGTGTTAATATCTGAGGCTCTGGTAAGGAGGCCACTGTGTTTGCGTCCTCTCTAGCATTTGACCGAGTTGGTGGTAGAGTCTGGTCATTTTTAGCCATTCTTCTCCTCCCCCTCTTGCTAAAAAATTCTCCTGGTCGATGGAGTAGTGGCTGTTTTCATAGTGGTAGATAGTCGGTTTTATTCACCTGGTACCTCTTATATGAAATGCTGGACATTCAGTATTGAAGCACTCTTTCCTGTCCAAAGAGTTCTTGCAAATTTCTGGGTGAAAGAATTCACAGCTTTTGGCACATTTACCTGTATTGAGGAGGTTTCTACACTTTCTAGGGTGATCGTGTGTACATGTTCCATTTATTCTTCCCGATTCCCCATGCTTACAGGTAGCCCATTTGTAAAACCAACAGATTTTGGGGCCTTGTTTTGTTTGTTTCCCTTTGCCAGGGACCGCACGCTACTGCGGTCTGTGAGTCCGCTCTCGAAACCCACTCCAAATGGACGACACCATCTAGTGTTGACAGGATAGGCCAGCAATAAGTGTTGGATTCCTGTCCTAGTCAGCTCATGACGTAGCCACTGCTGACCTCTGGTGAGGTGGTGCTTAGACAGTGAACGCCATCAATGGAGTGAAGGGGTGGACGTTTCTGTCTAAGCTTGTGAGTGAAGCGTCCCAGTATTAATGACGTGTCTGATTGCAGAGTCGACCTGGGACTGCTGTGTTGGACGATGGACCAGTCTACCCAAGGCAGCCAAGGTCTCTTCACGAGTCTGCTTTGAAGAAGCTGTGAGCCACCCCCGGACGAACTCTGTTGAGAGTGTAATAGCCTGCCTGAGGCGTGGCAGTGTCGGAAATAGCCTTATCCGGGGCTGACTGGTGGAAGAGACTAGCCACTGTGTGCTTAGTGAGGAGAGTGATCAGCAGGTCACACGAGGCTCCTGCCTAGGGCTCGCAACCCTAGTATCGGTCGTGGAGTAGCCTACACAGCGGAGCTGATCGGTACCTGCCAGCTACAGGCTGGATTGTGGTTGAAGGCCTCCACGACGAAGCACCCAGTGGGACTGTGATTTGACTGGCCTGTGGCCAGGGTAGATTCGTCATAGAGTCATAGTGGATTCATCGTGGGCCACGGAAGAAGGAACCAGGGCTACCCAGAGTGAGCATCGTTGAGCATTCAGTGTCTTCGGAGGAAGACACAACTGTACATAAGTGTAGTAATAATCCCCGCGTGCGACTGTTATTTATTTATATATGGTGGTGGTAAATATATCGAAAAAACTGGAACATTTGTATCCCTCCCCCCTTTGGTTTTACTTGCATTACGGAACACACCCCTTGAAAGCCTCTTCTAACTTGGGGCCGGATTCCAAAACTCTAATACCATCAGAGAAGAACCCGGTTGCGTCCCAGTAGGGCCGTAACAGTCACACTCTTGTAACGTCGGGGCACGTCGGTAAAAGAGATGCATTCTCTCTCAACAGATCCGTCAGATCCGCTCTCTGTCTTCCTTCCAGGTGTTGAAGCTTGACTCCGATATTCTCCAAACTCTCCGCATTGGAGAGATGGGTGCCGTCCGCCCTGGACCATTTTCCTTCCTCTGCTGGAATCTCTTGATTCACCTGCACGCATAAGACCACTTTCTGCTGTAGTTCTTGTGGCATTGTTCCGTCCTGCACGGCGGCTCCTCCTTCAGGGAAGAAAGGCTTCAGATGGTCAATATGACACACCTGTGTCATGCGGGGTCTGTCCGGCTTGCTGACTTCATAGCTTACTGGACTCAATCATCTTAGCACCTTATACGGTCCCTCAAATCGTGACTCGGACACACGGCTCTTCCCTGGCAGTAACACCATAACCTGGGACCCAACCTGGAACTCTCTTGGCGTAGCTTTCTTGTAGTACAACTCTGACACCCTTCGCCGTGCCACCTTCAAATGCTTTCCAGCTAGTTCTTTTGCCAATGCAAGACGTTCCTTAAATTTCTGCACATATTCGCTGACCGTTCCCACGGTCACTCCTGGCGCCCATTGCTCTCTCAGCACGGATAGAGGACTCCGTATCTCATGTCCATATACCAGTTGGAACGGTGAGAAACCCAGTGACTCCACTACAGGGTTCCGTATAGCAAACAATGCAGGGTACACTGCCTCATCCCACTCGGCTCCTTGTTCCGCACAGAACACTCTCAGAATGGTTTTCAGTGTGGAGAGAAACCTTTCGATTGCCCCTTGCGACTGCGGTCAGTAGGGCGACGACCGAATCTGAGTTACTCCCTAATTTGACACGGTCTGTCTAAACCACTTGGACTGGAATATGCTCCCACAGTCCATCTGGATTTCCCTGGGCATTCCCACCCAAGAGAAAAAACGCTGCAACTGCCCGGCTACACCTTTTGACGTCAAGCATCGCATCGGGATTGCTTCCGGGAACCTTGTTGCCGCACACATGATGGTCATCAGGTAGGTGTTTCCCTTCCTCGTCCGTAGCAACGGTCCTACCCCGTCGACCAACAGACGTTCAAAAGCTGGCCCAAATGCAGTAACAGGGACTAACGGGGCCTTTGGTATCGCTGGTACACTCTTTCCTGCTCGCTGGCAAGGTAATCAAGTCTTACAGTGACGCCTCACATCGGCGTCCATACCCGGCCAGTAGAAATGGTCCCTGATCTTGCATAGAGTCTTGGTCACTCTCAGGTGACCTGCAGAATCCACAGAGTGTGACAGATCCAGCACTGCCGCTCTGCACTGGGCCGGCAACACTACCTGGTGCCTCATACCTAGTGATTCCTCTTTGGCCTCCATTCTCACAGGCCTCCATTGTCTCATCAGCATCTCATTTTGCAGATAAAAATGTGTGGCACTCTCAGGACCAGCACGTCCTCCTTTGGCCTCCCGAATCAACTCTGGGAACTCCACCTGCTGTAACTCCCCCAGACGAGCGCGGTCCACCCCAAAAGAACTGGCGAGGGTCACCGGTAGCTCACCATCCAGGGTTGCATTCGCCCTCCACATGTTCTCCGAGTTCCACGAAGAGGTGATCGACCCCCAGGCTGTCAGATGTCTCTTCTTCAGCCCCATCAGATTCATTCACTCTGTGCTCGTTGCACCGCCTTGGGATCACAGCACATACAGGGAACGCCACCTCGGCGAATCCCTTCCCGTTCTCACAGGCGTCTAATACTCCGCCTTTCTCTCTGTATTGCTCCAAGCACTCCTCGCCCTTCACGAGGTTAGGGAGGACACATCCTCCACAGGCGTCATTCCCAAGGATGACTTGCGCCTCCATCTTGGGCATTGAGGCGCAGACCCCCACCACTAGGGTCTGACAGCCATAATCAGAATCCAATGTTACCTTGTGCAGGGGCATCCTCACTGGGCCTCCCACAGTGGTCACAACAGCTGCCCCCACACTGGTATTCTCATAACCCTCGGGGAACAGGGTTCTACTCACCAGGGTAAAATCAGCCCCGGTGTCTCTCAATATCTTCACAGGAACGGGGTCTGCCTCCCCCATCCATACCGTCCTCTCACACACGAACGGGTGAATTTTCTTCTCCACACTTGGTACAGACTCACCCCGCACGTTCTCGGTCACTTGGTCTTCTATCCTAACAAAAGCAACGTTCCCACGCTGCTTAGGGCGTTTGCAATCCCGTGCGAAATGCCCATATCCTCCACAGTTGTAGCAGCAGACTCGTCTTGGCGATGACCTTCCACCACCGCTCCCCCTGGGCAACGCCTCCAGAGACCGCCGCTCCGTGGGTCTTCCTCGCGCCTTCCGTCGTCTCCCTCGTAGCGTCCCTTGACAAACAACAGATCCAGCACTCTCAGCTTGGGGCTTCTTGACTGGTTCCACAGAACTTTTCAGTCCCCTACTGTCTCCACTCGAGAGGTGGGACTTGGGAGAACTCGTTCCTATCCTCCATCCATCCGTCTTCCTAAAACCACTCCCATAGCCAGAGTACACCGGCGGCCTGTGCGGTCCCTCTCTGCGTGGTCGCAAGGCTTCCTCCAACATGTTGGCTCTGTCGGCAGCAGCCCTCAGGTCTTTTATGTCCGCCTCCTTGACTCTAATCCTGATCTCAGGAGAAAGCATGGGCATAAATTTTTCCATGACCATTAGCTGTTTGATGTCCTCAGCTGACTTAGCTCCTTCAGCTTTCAACCACTTCAGAAATCTTCTTTCCATGTCCCTCACCGTCTCTGCATAAGATTTACCTGGCAAACGGGTACATTCCTGGAACCTTTTCCTGTAACACTCTGGAGTCAGCTTAAATGAGTGAAGCACTGCTTTCTTCACTGCATCATAATTGGTGCATTCCTCGAGGTCAAGCATGTTGTAAGCCTCGCGAACTTCACCTGTGAGCCTACTCTGGACCAGCTCCGCCCGCTCTGCTCTTGGCAACTTCTTCAAGGTAGCTACCCTCTCGAAATGGTCAAAGAAGCCCTCAGCTTCATTAGGCACAAAGACCGATAAATCTTGCTCTTGTACCCGGTGGTCCTCCTGCTGTAGGGGTGCAGGTGGGGCTAGCCATAGTTCAGCCCGCTTCAGCTCAACCTCTCTGTTGGTTTCAATCTCTTGCCGCTTCAGCTTGGCTTCCAGCTCGCGCTCCTCCCGTCTCAGCTGTGCTTTGTGCTCACGCTCTTCCCGTCTCAGCTGTGCTTCTCATTCTTCACGCTTCAGCTGTGCATCTCGTTCTTCACGCTTCAGCTGTGCTTCTCGTTCTTCACGCTTCAGCTGTACTTCTCGTTCTTCCCTACGCAGCTGTGTCTCCAGCTGCAGCTTCATTATCTCTAGCTTGACGCTGCGCCGGCTGCCGCTGGATCCCCTACTGCTTCCACCAATGCTTAACTTCTCCCTTGCACTAGCAGGTGTCTGTGGCCGTTCCTCCCTTGAAGCCTCATCTTGGGCCTTGAGCCCGTGCCGCAAACTCAAGCCTCCTTTCTCCCACTTTGGAGGATCTCAACTGGATTCCAAAGTGGTCAGGTATTAACTGCAGCTGCGCCTTGGTGCAATCCTCCAGCACCTGTTCATCCCTTGTCAATAAACCTTGCTACCTTCTCGTCCTCCATACTTGTGCTATGAGTGAATACCTGTTACCTGTACCTAATACCTTTGGCCACTATCAAGCACCACAATCGTAATCGTTATCCTGGCAAGGTCGCCAATGTCGGGGTGTCTCTCTCTCTAGCCAGTCACCACCAAGTATTAGTAGTGATAAACGTTACTTACGGTAGCCCCCATGGGTCTGCACTCGATCCTCACGGTGCCACTGTTCACTAGGAGAGTCTCTCAGTCTGTCTCCGGCTGGCCTCGTAGCGTAAAGACGAGTGAGAACAAGATCCCTTCACTTGATCATGTGCCCGTCCCGACAGAGGGCTCTACCACTCACTATAGGTCGCCAACTGGTGTTTACCGTGTCCAGTAGCACCTCAGTAGAATAGTAGTAATATAGTAGTGGCCCCAGGGAATACTAATCAATTTGGTAACAGGTAAGTATATGTTTAAATCACTCACTCTTAGATAGTCTCAATAGCAACAAGGTAATAGAGGGTTGACACAAACACGGCGGTGGTTTTGTAGTTTACTTAAAAGATCAAAGAATCACAACTCTGCATCAACAACATGGCAAAGGAATAAATGAGCAGCCTTCTCTCCGCCTCTTCACAATTCTGGAACACTCCGGGGATGGCAACACTCCCAGTTGACGTGCGTTCCCAGCTCCACATGCAGTGTTATCGAACGTTTGGCAGCTCACGAGATGCCACGCCCACTCACTCTCCTCACTGTCCTCACACTGCTCACTACCTTACTATACTCACACTATTGTCGTGAGGCGCCTATTATTCCCTTATATTCACAGTATATCACAACACTGGCATAATCACAGTTAACCACTAGACATATGAATATACTATTTAATAACTCCAATATATATAGTTCACTTTACCAATATTTATAATAACGAGGTAACTCTAGGCACACAGCCTTACACTAATAAATTGTATATTTATACACATAACCTCTGGCACGAACTTATAATATAAATGACATATAAATATAAATGTCCTCGTCACAGTAATCTCTTCATCAAACCACAGGTGCAATCACACACCATATATGTATCTCGTGAGAGCTCTATAGCATCTCCCTTCATAACTGTGTCATACTAGAAACATAGACATTGGTGAGCCTTGCTCATGACATAGAAGATACTCTGGCTAATCGCTAACTAAAGGGGAATGGGAGGGAAAACTGAATTACCTACTTCCACCATAAATGATGTGGACTCGTCCTCTGTTGAGGGTTGAATTGAAGCTCCTGGTCCCGGCTCACGACTTGCTGTAGGGGAACAACCCCACACACACTGATGCTCTTCCCAGGACCTCAACCAACACCCAAAAGCGTGTCTTCTCCGTACTGCTTCTCTCTGCAGGCTCCATGCTCCTCTACAACCTCTTGAAGGGTTGGAGTCGGTCTCCTGGCCGTCGCCTCCTCCTCACAACTACGTCGGCAGTCCTTACTCCCGGCTGCAGTCGTTCGTATTCCCAGCTAGTTTGTTCTTCTCCTTCCTCACGGTGAACTGGCCCAGCCGCTACGCCATCACCCGACTGGTGAAACTGTACAGTCGTCCCTGACGTCACTGCCCAGGCTTCACTCTTGCTAAGCACCTGTCATTGGAGCACTTGTTGCTCGTTTCCTGTCAATTCCTTCTTCTGTCCGCCTCATGGAGTTTAGGAAGACCTCACAGGATGCTCGCAGACCACTGGTGATGTGTATATTCACTGGAGAGGGGCGAATACTGTCAGACTGACAGGACCCCCTATCGCACGTCCGCCCTTGACGACGTTTCGCATCTAATTCCTGGCGCCACGGGTCGCACGGGCCGGACCTACCTCCACTCGTGACGTCACACTTGCCAGGGGCGTTTCTCATTGGCTCCCTGTACCACGTCACCGTTCTTGGTCAATCTGGTGCAACTGACATCACAACATTTTGCCGCGAACGTGTAGGAGTCGGCGCCACCTTGGCGTCCAAAAGGGCCTAAGTCACTGGCCAAAATACTCTTCTTTAGTTAATTTCTCTCCTATGCGAGAACACCTCATGCTCCCACATATGTCAAATTGTTCTCTGGAAGGCAGAGAACGTTCGGGTAAAGTAGATATGACTCTTGCAGCTGGCGTGGGAGAAATATAAGGGGGGGAACACCGTCACAATAGAGAAATCACAATAACGTGGTATGTAAAATGAACAAATAAAGCAATTTGTTCATTTGATATATCACATTACTGTGATTTCTGTGTGCATTGAAATAATCAAATACTAATAATAACAACGATAATGTCTTCTCGCAGACATAATAACAGAGGATAAAAACCCACACTCATGTAATTTGTGAAATTTATGTAAAAATTTACACCAAGACTTTCGTATTCTATGCTGGATTCGATATTTACCCGGAAAGAGGAAGATATATTTGACATTCAGTACCCTCCTCCCTTGGGTAAATGTGACCATGTCTTTTTGGGAATAAAGTATACAATGCGTTATAATCTTAAAGAAAATGAGGTTGAAGCAGTTTGTTATGAGATCCCGGACAGGGACCCCACATAAATGTTATGTTATGACAGCTCACGGTAGGTGCCCCCACTTTAGTGTTATGAGGGAATAACCTTCAGCATCACTGGAAAACATAGCCTGGCCAAATATCAATCAATGTTCTAGGGGAGTGAAAGGCTAGCAAAAAAATATTCCAGTTTACTGGGCATTAATATAAATCCACATAACATTAAAAAAAAAGAAAACAGTCTACTAGCTCACACACAATTTCTTATCCAGCTTCTCAACAGTTGGGCATGATCAACAACACAGGTCTGGAAACTGCATAAAATCAGCACTAGCTGACACCAGGCTCTATCCTGGTGCAGTGGGACACTAGCGCCTATTATGCTGCTAATACCAATACAGGGTGGTGGTGTCACAACCAGTAAAAAATGAGGTATGAGGAAACAATATCATATACAGCACCTTGGCATTATTTAATTAAGTTCCTCAGAATACCACTTCACTAAGACATATAAAAGCACCTACCACCTGGTATAAATGATGCACAACAGTAGAAATGATCCATGGTATACATTACGTCAACATGACAATAATCCTTGCAGTCAAATAACACAAATAAGGTCACAAACTCTGAACCATAATGCCACAAATGCGTTGAAGAAATGGAAATTACACAGTATGCATGTGAGTAATACATCCGAGACCTAAAGGTATACATTCTCCATCATGGTCAACATAATGTTTCCTATAGAGCATTTATGTAGCATTACATATAATAAGCATACAAGGAGGTTTTTCAAGCTATTGCCCAGATATCACTGAGTAGTTTGAGTACATCAATACACCAGCCTCAGTATGCGTGGTGTCACGCGCCACTCACCTTGGCCTTGTGTTACATGAGGTTACAGTTAAACAACGCGGGAATTTGCTACTGATCCTATAACCTCACGCCGTGGGACTTCACTCCCTCCACTAGGGGTATTACATATAACCCCCAGGGAGGTCTCCTAGTAATTCCTCAAGACCGGCCACCATTTGACCTTGGACCCAAGGGGGAGAGGAGAAGCGCCAGCCCACACTGCTAAGCTCAATCCTGCAGTATGTGACTCTCCCACCGGGCATGCCCACATATGCGTGCAGGGAATTTGCCGGACTTCTGGCCGTAGCCTCACTTCCTCCTCTTACCTTCTGGCCGCCAGCTGGGTAATTCTCTCCACTTCCCAGCAACGCCGTTAGTTCGAATATAATATATTTACAGCAGCCTAGGACCGTACTATATGCTGCCAGTAATAGAATTCAAATGTATATTCATGTTGCCCTCTCAGGGTCACTCTCTAGGGAATGCCAGTACCAGTGTTCAAATCTAGTATTGTGTTGCCAACACAAGGTCTCTCTCTATGTCATGCCAGTAACAGTACAGTATACTCATATGTCATTTATCCACAAAGCTCAATGAGATGGAGGTTACACCAAAAGCAGTGATAAAATAATAAAAAGTTTACTCAATATAAACTACAATACACGAGATACATGTATGGACTTATGGAAATAATAATAATAATGGTGACAGCAGCGCTCCTCTGGTGGCCGCCAGCAGCTTGCATCAGCTGATGAATTAAAGGGATCACTGGCCCCTTCACTGGGCGGCTCCATCAGCGTCGTCCCTCAATTCTTCACAGGCCGGCCACACGCTGTCTTCACCACACAGTAGAATGATATACACCTGCTGTCCCACAGCCTAATCTTCTCCTATGACTTATATGCACTCTAATAAATGCCTAAGCATAATAATAGGCCTATCTTGCCTAACAACCAAGGGAAATATGGGAGGGAAAAATGATATACCTTAACTTATTCTGTCCTCAGACGCCTAGGCTCCAGTCGCCGTTCGCTGGGTACTCCGTTCCTCGCGTCGTTCCTCAGCGTTCCAGAAGCATCTCCAGTCCATGGCGTCGTGAAGATCCTCTTCATCTCCGTGCTCATTCCCTGAGTGAAGTTCCTGGGCGTTGGCTCGTCCAGTCGTCACTGCACACGTCGTGCCCTCAAGCACTCCTTCACCTAGACCACACTCAAGGATCAGGATGCATCTCCTCCCTTCTGAGTTCCTGGTGGGCGTGATCCAATCACAACAGCTCTGAATGCTTTGGAGTTCCACTGACGGCGAGTCACTCACTCCTCCAGCTGTAGTAACTCTCTCTCAACTTCTCCAAGACAAATCAACTCACGGTCCACGGCGCCCTTACACCGCTGGATTAGGCTTCCTCGCACTTCCCTGAGGTACTGCAGTCCTTGGTAGTCACTATATACTTGTCAGGCTGTGTATATCACTTAAGGAGGATCCTAGACCTCGGAACTCGAGAGCTCAATCGGCGCACGTCCGCTCTCAACAGAGCGCTATGTATCTCTGAGCGCCTGGCGCTCTGCAGGCGGCGGGCCAGGGGCTGGATTCAGGAAGGTACTTACGAAGGTTTTTCCTCTTAGCTAAGAGCGTTTTCCGTCTTAGCACCTTCATGGCGGCTACGTCCGTATTCAATTAACTACCCTAAGTGGAAAAACCTTCGTAAGTTCATTCCGGGATTTAAGTGTGGTTTCGACCACTCGTAGCTTTACGTAAACTGGATATAAGTCATTTTTTCTCTACTACATAACACTGGGATCGATTTATGATATTGGAACATGACCAAAATATTATAGCTGGTGAATCTAGTGGAGAGGAGTCCTTCGTGTTAGTTATATATGCATTCTCTGCTTGAAACTTGAAGTAAATATGTGTTTGATGATAGTAGAATTAGTTTTATAATAGCAAGATATTATACCAGTAGTTATTAAGTAAATAAACACTGGTGAACATGAAATATGAGAGAAGGTGATGAGCCCTGCCTGATGGGATCATTTACTATCACCAAATGCCCCTGTTCACCTAGTAGCAAGGGTGTACCTTAGTTATACATACCCATTTCTGATTTATTTAGTTTGGTTTTATTTTGAAATTAAATCTGGGTGAGACATAAAATAAAAATATGCTGCACAAATGATGTTAGGTAAGGAAAAGGGTAAAAATGTCAAAAACTTTATTCATTGAATACTTAAAGCTATAATTATGACTATATAGATTATTAAAAAAGAGAGAGGGAAGTAGGGGTCCAAGACCTCTTCCTGTTATACAATTTGGGTGTGGAACAAGTAATTATCAAAAGAAGGCACCATGCCGGGAAGGCTATGTAGCAATAAGGCAGTGAGGTGAGGCAGCTACTTATTTGAGAAATGCTTATTTTATTTACCTTATAAGCTGAGGCAACTTATTTTATTTGAGGAATACTCAGCTGATTCCTCTACATTTAGCATGGAACAAATTTGTGTCCAAGACCTCTTCCTATTACACAATTTGGCTGTGTGTAACCAAACTAGAAGTGCTCTACAAATCAAGGGACCCAGAATGTGGAATGACCTCCCGAATCATGTCAAAGGCTGTACCTCTCTCAACCAGTTTAAGAGTTAAACCAAGTACTGCCTAATTAACTCCATGTAACCTAACTTACCTCCTAAATGTCAACCCATGTCTTGCTATTTTTTAAACAACGCTCTTCACCAACATGTGCAATTGCTGATTTATGCTATGTTAACCCCCTTTTTGTATTTTTTATTCCTTCTTTCAACACAATTTATACCTAATCCCGATTACTATCAAGTTTTAGTCTGTGTTTTTTTCCCCCCACACCTTGCCCGAAATGCTGAGTATTAGTGGCTTTAGCTAGTATTGTATGTACTAGCTCTGCCTCTAAATCCAACATTATGTTTGTCAATCAACTGTATGTACTTTTCCTGAATAAAATGTATTTATTATTTATTTTTTAATCAGTAAGTATTAAAAGAAGGCACCAAGCTGGGAAGGCTATGTAGCACCATTGTGTGTAACAATAAACCAATTTTTTTTTAACAAATAATGCACCTGTATGGAAAAACAAATCCTGCCAGCTGTAAAAATATTGATGCAGTTATTTAAATGAAAAATATAATGAAAGAAATATTACTGGTTTATTTTTATTCTATCTTTTTGTACTGTACAGTATATCCAAGGAAGTGAAAAATTGAGACATAATGCACAATTTAATGAATGATTAGCATGGATTAGCAGTTCAAAAGAAATATGACTTGTATTACATATCAACATGAGATCTTAATGATCCATGGTCAACATGATTTAATAAGGATAATACAGTACTGTATTTGTAATAATACAAACTATAATTTAAAATCTTTATTACTGATTTTTTTTATTAAGAAGATTAGGTATACACAGGCAATGTGCTGCTACCCTATTCTATATGGAATATTACACAGTGTACATAAAAAAACTAGCTATAAGTTTATCTAATACTCCCATCTCACAGGATGGTTAGACATACTGTACATGGAATCAATTTAGAAAATACCAGCCTCAATACAAAAAACAAATCAACTCTGAATAAAACAACTCTAAGCAATTTTCACAAGAGGTAAGCACTGAATCATGGAAACATTATATTATAATTACTCTTACCAGTTTCTACAAAACTCCTCTCAAACAATGTATTTTTAAACATGTTTAAGTATACACAGCAATGTGCTGCTTCCCTATTCTGTCTAAAGGACCACACAGTGTAGATCAAAAACCAGCTACAAGCTCACCCAACATCCTCACCTCACAGGATGGCCAGTCATACATGGAATTAGGAGAGAACAAAATACTTAATGCTGATCTATTAGCCTCTGTTGGCAAAATCTGGGTGCAGCACAAGAATATCTTCCAATATTCCTGAGTGTATGAAGTAATTACAGAGCTCAAAATACCTCATACCATTAGGTATGAAGTCACTGATAACAGGACAATCACAGATATAGTGTTGGAAAGTATGTTCTCTCAAGTAGGACTGAAAACAGATGTTGTTTTTCCACCAAGCGGGCTATAAACCCATGGAACCACCTACCCGCTGAAGCCGTAAATGCCAAATACCAGCTAAAAAATATCATTAAGACAATTGGCGGGCCCTTTAACAAGCCGCCGGCTTTCTGTCCTCTTCGAGGTCACTAGATAGTTAGTGGCCCTTGGGTAAATTCAGTAAATATATACAATAATTGTCGGCGCATCTTCCGAGCAACAAGGACAGCTACAGAGTATCTCTTAAAATTACGTAGGTAAACAACAAATGTAACATATTTGTTTACTACAATGTCGGTGCTGGCTGTAGAAGTTGAAAAAACATTGTTTTACTTCGAAATATACTAATTTTATAAGAAAATTCGACGTAAATAGGAGGCAGTAGAGCTCCGATAAGCCAGCGCTAAATCTTCAATATGAAGAATGTTGCTGCTCTCTGATTGGCCAAACGAAACACAGTAGTGACCTCTATCGGCACGCAGGTGAACCAACAATTTTCTTCCTAAGTATACCTTATTGAATCGCACCTAAGCATCTTCTTAGGGCGCACTTAGGAACCTTCGTAGCAAACCCACTTACGAAGAAATACACAGAGCTTCCTGAATCTAGGTCCTGGTCTCTCGGTGACGTCACAGACCAAGGGGCGGGCTCTGATTGTTCAATGAAGTCATGTGACCTCAGCCAGCCAATCACCGACCGGCGGGCGTCATACACAAAATGGAGGATTTGCAGGCCAGGGGGCGCCATTTTGTTGTACCCAGGGCGTAACTTTTCCACTTCCTTGCAAATTTACAAATGCAAATTTCTCCCCAAAAAAGCAACCATTTTGGAAGCCTCATACCTCAAAAGATTCCCTGCACCTCAGAGAACCTGCAGGTAAGCTGATATGACTCCTACAGCTGACATATGGGAAAAACTGGAGACGGCATCGTCACAGTGGTCATAACAAACACCAAACAAAAACTTCTCCACACAACCTTAATCTTCACTATACAACTTCCTGCAGCATCTTCACCATACAACTTCCTGCAGCATCTTCACCATACAACTTCCTGCAGCATCTTCACCATACAACTTCCTGCAGCATCTTCACCATACAACTTCCTGCAGCATCTTCACCATACAACTTCCTGCAGCATCTTCACCATACAACTTCCTGCAGCATCTTCACCATACAACTTCCTGCAGCATCTTCACCATACAACTTCCTGCAGCATCTTCACCATACAACTTCCTGCAGCATCTTCACCATACAACTTCCTGCAGCATCTTCACCATACAACTTCCTGCAGCATCTTCACCATACAACTTCCTGCAGCATCTTCACCATACAACTTCCTGCAGCATCTTCACCATACAACTTTCCTGCAGCATCTTCACCATACAACTTCCTGCAGCATCTTCACCATACAACTTCCTGCAGCATCTTCACCATACAACTTCCTGCAGCATCTTCACCATACAACTTCCTGCAGCATCTTCACCATACAACCCCCAGCAGCATCTTCACCACACAACCCCCAGAAGCATCTTCACCATACTACCCCCAGCAGCATCTTCACCATACAACTTCCTGCAGCATCTTCACCATACAACCCCCAGCAGCATCTTCACCACACAACCCCCAGAAGCATCTTCACCATACTACCCCCAGCAGCATCTTCACCATACAACTTCCTGCAGCATCTTCACCATACAACCCCCAGCAGCATCTTCACCATACAACCCCCAGCAGCATCTTCACCACACAACCCCCAGCAGCATCTTCACCATACAACCCCCAACAGCATCTTCACCATACAACCCCCAGCAGCATCTTCACCATACAACCCCCTGCAGCATCTTCACCACACAACCCCCAGCAGCATCTTCACCATACAACCCCCAGCAGCATCTTCACCATACAACCCCCAGCAGCATCTTCACCACACAACCCCCAGCAGCATCTTCACCACACAACCCCCAGCAGCATCTTCACCATACAACCCCCAACAGCATCTTCACCACACAACCCCCAGCAGCATCTTCACCACACAACCCCCAGCAGCATCTTCACCATACAACCCCCAACAGCATCTTCACCATACAACCCCCAGCAGCATCTTCACCATACAACCCCCAGCAGCATCTTCACCACACAACCCCCAGCAGCATCTTCACCACACAACCCCCAGCAGCATCTTGACCATACAACCCCCAGCAGCATCTTCACCACACAACCCCCAGCAGCATCTTCACCACACAACCCCCAGCAGCATCTTAACCATACAACCCCCAACAGCATCTTCACCATACAACCCCCAACAGCATCTTCACCATACAACCCCCAGCAGCATCTTCACCACACAACCCCCAGCAGCATCTTCACCACACAACCCCCAGCAGCATCTTCACCACACAACCCCCAGCACCATCTTAACCATACAACCCCCAGCAGCATCTTCACCACACAACCCCCAGCAGCATCTTCACCATACAACCCCCAGCAGCATCTTCACCACACAACCCCCAGCAGCATCTTAACCATACAACCCCCAGCAGCATCTTCACCACACAACCCCCAGCAGCATCTTCACCACACAACCCCCAGCAGCATCTTCACCATACAACCCCCAGCAGCATCTTCACCACACAACCCCCAGCAGCATCTTCACCATACAACCCCCAGCAGCATCTTCACCACACAACCCCCAGCAGCATCTTCACCACACAACCCCCAGCACCATCTTAACCATACAACCCCCAGCAGCATCTTCACCACACAACCCCCAGCAGCATCTTCACCATACAACCCCCAGCAGCATCTTCACCACACAACCCCCAGCAGCATCTTCACCACACAACCCCCAGCAGCATCTTCACCACACAACCCCCAGCAGCATCTTCACCATACAACCCCCAGCAGCATCTTCACCACACAACCCCCAGCAGCATCTTAACCACACAACCCCCAGCAGCATCTTCACCATACAACCCCCAGCAGCATCTTCACCACACAACCCCCAGCAGCATCTTCACCATACAACCCCCAGCAGCATCTTCACCATACAACCCCCTGCAGCATCTTCACCATACAACCCCCAGCAGCATCTTCACCATACAACCCCCAACAGCATCTTCACCATACAACCCCCAGCAGCATCTTCACCATACAACCCCCAGCAGCATCTTCACCATACAACCCCCAACAGCATCTTCACCACATAACCCATCTCTTGAGTTATCTTGAGATGATTTCGGGGCTTTGCATCCCCGCGGCCCGGTCCTCGACCAGACTTCCATTTTGTTAAACACCCCCAGGAAGCAGCACGTAGCAGCTAACTCCCAGGTATCTATTTATTGCTTGGTAACAGGGGCATCAGGGTGAAAGAAACTGCCGATTTGTTTCCGCCTCCACTAGGGATCAAACCCAGAACCTCCGGACTACGAACTCGAAGCGCTGTCCACTCAGCGATCCGAACCCTAACATCTTAGCAGAGTCTTCCCAACAACAGCATAGCAAAATCTTTGCAACATCATCATCTTCACATCACAACCCAAAACAACATATGCACAACAACCCCCAAACAACATCTTCACAACACAACTCCAGCAACCTCTTCACCGCACAACTCCCCAGCAGCTGCATCTTCAAAACACAACCCACAACAGCATCTTCACCAAACAACAAATATCATCTTCACACTACCTCAAGCAGCATTTTCACCCACACAGCCCACAGCAGCTACTCACAACACAACCCCTAGGCAACATTTTCACCCACACAGCCCACAGCAGCTACTCACAACACAACCCCTAGGCAACATTTTCACCCACACAGCCCACAGCAGCTACTCACAACACAACCCCTAGGCAACATTTTCACCTGACAATCATCAGCAGCAACTTCATACAAATCCACATTCCTTATCCCAAATCACATTCCTTAGCAGCATGTTCACCTCACAACCCCCAGAAGCTTCGTCACAACAATCCATATCATCTTTACCATACAACTCCCAGTATCATCTTTATTACACAACCCCCTGAAGCATCTTCACAACTTCTCATATAATCGTCACTCTGCACCCAGCAACATCTTCACAACAACCAATATCATCTTCACTCAACTCCCAGCATCATTTTCATCACACAACCCCAAGAAACATCTACACCACACAACCCGCAGCAGCAACATAACCTCACAACCACCAGCAGCATCATCATCACAACCACCAGCAGCATATTGACAACATAACTCCAGCAGCATCTTAAACATATAACACCAGCAGCATCCTCATGACAACCCCCAGAATCATCTTCATCATAACGCCAAGCAGCATTTTCACTTCAACCCCCCATCAGCATCGTCACCACAAAACCCCCAGCATCATCTTCACAATATAACTCCAGCAGCATCTTCACAACATTACCCCAGCATCATCTTCACAACATAATACCAGCAACATCTCTACAACATAACTCCAGCAGCATCTTCACAACATAACACCAGCAGCGTCTTAACATCATAATCCCAGAAGCATCTATACCACACAACACCAAGCAGCATCTTCATCATAATCCCTAGCTACATCTTCAAGACACAACTCACTTTCTGCATCTTCACAACAAACCCTCATCATCTTCACTAATACCCTAGCAAAATCTTCACGACAACCTTCAACATCTTCACCGCACAACCACCAGGAGCATCTTCACAACCCGTATCATCTACACTTAACCCTGAGTAGCATCTTTACAACTACCCAAAACACCCTCACTCAACCACCAGCAGCATCTTCACAAAACAACACCCAGCTGCATCTTCACAACAACACATATCATCTTCACTCAATCTCCAGCAGCACCTTCAGATCAGATCCCCATGCAGTATCTTCAAAACATATCCTGCAGCATCTTCATAACCACCCGCAGCATCTTTACCGCACAACTCGAGCGTCATCTTCACCAGACAACCCTAGAAGCATTTTTACTTCATGCCTCCAGCACGATCTTCACCACATAACCCCAATCCGCATCTCACCTTACATCCCTTAGCAGCACGTTCACCACTCATTCCCCAGCAAAATCTTCACCACACATCCCCCAGCATTATCTACACCACATAACACCCTACAGCATCTTCACAACAACCTACAAGATCTTCACATAACCCCCTGCAGACCCCCTGCAGTGATTTTTCCCGAGCCATTACATTTTAACTCTACCCCAGCAGCATCTTCACCACACAACCATCAGCAGCATCTTAAACATATAACACTAGCAGCATCTTCATCACATCCCCAGGAGCATTTTCATCATAACCCCAAACAGCATCTACACAACATAACCCCTGCAGCATGTTCGCTACATAGTCTAAACAGCATCTCAACCACACAATGACCAGCATCATCTTCATAACCCCTGCAACATTTTCTCCACAAAACAACAGCAGCATCTTTACTACTTAGCCTAAATAGCATCTTCATAACCGCATAATCTGCACAACACAATCCCAGCAGCATCTTCAGCACATACCTCCAGCAGCATCTTCAGCACATACCTCCAGCAGCATCTTCAGCACATACCTCCAGCAGCATGTTCAGCACATACCTCCAGCAGCATCTTCAGCACATACCTCCAGCAGCATCTTCAGCACATACCTCCAGCAGCATCTTCAGCACATACCTCCAGCAGCATGTTCAGCACATACCTCCAGCAGCATCTTCAGCACATACCTCCAGCAGCATCTTCAGCACATACCTTCAGCAGCATCTTCAGCACATACCTCCAGCAGCATCTTCAGCACATACCTCCAGCAGCATCTTCAGCATATACCTCCAGCAGCATCTTCAGCACATACCTCCAGCAGCATGTTCACTACATTGACCAAGAAGCTTCTTTTCCTCACAACCACCAGCACCATCCTTACCACAACCCATATTATCTTCACCACACAATACCCAGCAGCCTCTTCACAACAACCAATATCATCTTCACTCAACCACCAACAACATCTTCACAACAACCCACAACTTCTTCACACAACCCTCCAGCATCTTCATCACCAACCATATTATCTTCTCTCCACCCCAAGCATCATCTTTACCACCCAAAACATCACACAACCCCCAGCAGCATCTTCGCTAACCAAAACATCTTCACATCAACCAACAGCATTTTCACCACAATCCACAACATCTTCACCAACACCCACAACATTTTCACAACAACCCATTAATTTTTCACCATACAACAACCAGCTTCGCCAACCTAATCACATTATTATAACTGCTCTATGAAAACTATGAGGATCTGCAGCGACCAGGGGGAGAGGATCTGCAGCTCAGCAGCGACCGAGGGAGAGGATCTGCAGCCCAGCAGCCACCAGGAAAGAGGATCTGCAGCCATCCAGCGACCGAAGGAGAGGATCTGCAGCCCAGCAGCGACCGGAGTGAGAGAATCTGCAGCAAACCAGCGATCGAAGGAGAGGATCTGCAGCCCAGCACCGACCTGGGGAGAGGATCTGCAGCCATCCAGCGTCCGAAGGAGAGGATCTGCAGCCCACCAGCGACCGGGGGAGAGGATCTGCAGCCCAGCAGCGACCGGGGGAGAGGATCTGCAGCCCAGCACCGACCGGGGGAGAGGATCTGCAGCCCAGCACCGACCTGGGGAGAGGATCTGCAGCCCAGCAGCGACCGGGGGAGAAAATCTGCAGCCCAGCAGCGACCGGGGGAGAGGATGTGCAGCCCAGCAGCGACCGGGGGAGAGGATGTGCAGCCCAGCAGCGACCGGGGGAGAGGATCTGCAGCCCACCAGCGACCGGGGGAGAGGATCTGCAGCCCAGCACCGACCTGGGGAGAGGATGTGCAGCCCAGCAGCGACCGGTGGAGAGGATGTGCAGCCCAGCAGCGACCGGGGGAGAGGATGTGCAGCCCAGCAGCGACCGGTGGAGAGGATGTGCAGCCAAGCAGCGACCGGGGGAGAGGATCTGCAGCCCACCAGCGACCGGGGGAGAGGATCTGCAGCCCACCAGCGACCGGGGGAGAGGATCTGCAGCCCAGCAGCGACCGGGGGAGAGGATGTGCAGCCCAGCAGCGACCGGGGGAGAGAATCTGCAGCCCAGCAGCGACCGAAGGAGAGGATCTGCAGCCCACCAGCGACCGGAGTGAGAGAATCTGCAGCAAACCAGCGATCGAAGGAGAGGATCTGCAGCCCAGCACCGACCTGGGGAGAGGATCTGCAGCCATCCAGCGTCCGAAGGAGAGGATCTGCAGCCCAGCAGCGACCGGGGGAGAGGATCTGCAGCCCACCAGCGACCGGGGGAGAGGATCTGCAGCCCAGCAGCGACCGGGGGAGAGGATGTGCAGCCCAGCAGCGACCGGGGGAGAGAATCTGCAGCCCAGCAGCGACCGGGGGAGAGGATGTGCAGCCCAGCAGCGACCGGTGGAGAGGATGTGCAGCCCAGCAGCGACCGGGGGAGAGGATCTGCAGCCCACCAGCGACCGGGGGAGAGGATCTGCAGCCCAGCAGCGACCGGGGGAGAGGATGTGCAGCCCAGCAGCGACCGGGGGAGAGGATGTGCAGCCCAGCAGCGACCGGTGGAGAGGATGTGCAGCCCAGCAGCGACCGAAGGAGAGGATCTGCAGCCCACCAGCGACCGGGGGAGAGGATCTGCAGCCCAGCAGCGACCGGGGGAGAGGATGTGCAGCCCAGCAGCGACCGGGGGAGAGGATCTGCAGCCCAGCACCGACCTGGGGAGAGGATCTGCAGCCATCCAGCGTCCGAAGGAGAGGGTCTGCAGCCCACCAGCGACCGGGGGAGAGGATGTGCAGCCCAGCAGCGACCGGGGGAGAGGATGTGCAGCCCAGCAGCGACCGGGGGAGAGGATGTGCAGCCCAGCAGCGACCGGGGGAGAGAATCTGCAGCCCAGCAGCGACCGGGGGAGAGGATGTGCAGCCCAGCAGCGACCGGTGGAGAGGATGTGCAGCCCAGCAGCGACCGGGGGAGAGGATCTGCAGCCCACCAAAGACCGAAGGAGAGGATCTGCAGCCCAGCAGCGATCAGGGGAGAGGATCTGCAGCCCAGCAGCGACCGGGGGAGAGGATCTGCAGCCCAGCAGCGACAGAGGGAGAGGATCTGCAGCCCACCAGCGATCAGGGGAGAGGATCTGCAGCCCAGCAGCGACCGGGGGAGAGGATCTGCAGCCCACCAAAGACCGAAGGAGAGGATCTGCAGCCCAGCAGCGATCAGGGGAGAGGATCTGCAGCCCAGCAGCGACCGGGGGAGAGGATCTGCAGCCCAGCAGCGACCGGGGGAGAGGATCTGCAGCCCAGCAGCGACCGGGGGAGAGGATCTGCAGCCCACCAAAGACCGAAGGAGAGGATCTGCAGCCCACCAGCAACCGAGGGAGAGGATCTTCAGCCCACCAGCGACCGAGGGAGAGGATCTGCAGCCCACCAGCGACCGAGGGAGAGGATCTGCAGCCCACCAGCAACCGAGGGAGAGGATCTGCAGCCCACCAGCGACCGAGGGAGAGGATCTGCAGCCCACCAGCGACCGTAGGAGAGGATCTTCAGCCCACCAGCGACCGGTGGAGAGGATCTGCAGCCCAGCAGCGACCGGGGGAGAGGATCTGCAGCCCACCAAAGACCGAAGGAGAGGATCTGCAGCCCACCAGCAACCGAGGGAGAGGATCTGCAGCCCACCAAAGACCGAAGGAGAGGATCTGCAGCCCACCAAAGACCGAAGGAGAGGATCTGCAGCCCACCAAAGACCGAAGGAGAGGATCTGCAGCCCACCAGCAACCGAGGGAGAGGATCTGCAGCCCACCAAAGACCGAAGGAGAGGATCTGCAGCCCACCAAAGACCGAAGGAGAGGATCTGCAGCCCACCAAAGACCGAAGGAGAGGATCTGCAGCCCACCAGCAACCGAGGGAGAGGATCTGCAGCCCACCAGCGACCGAGGGAGAGGATCTTCAGCCCACCAGCGACCGAGGGAGAGGATCTGCAGCCCACCAGCGACCGAGGGAGAGGATCTGCAGCCCACCAGCAACCGAGGGAGAGGATCTGCAGCCCACCAGCGACCGAGGGAGAGGATCTGCAGCCCACCAGCGACCGTAGGAGAGGATCTTCAGCCCACCAGCGACCGGTGGAGAGGATTTGCAGCCCACCAGCGATCGGTGGAGAGGATCTGCGGCCCACCAGCGACCGTAGGAGAGGATCTTCAGCCCACCAGCAACCGAGGGAGAGGATCTGCAGCCCACCAGCGACCGTAGGAGAGGATCTTCAGCCCACCAGCGACTGGTGGAGAGGATCCACCTTTGCCCGAAACGCATTGCGTAATAGTGGCTTTAGGCATTGTATGTACTAGCTCTATCTATATATCAATCCATTAATGTAACATCACTTGTATGTATATACCTTACCTGAATAAACATCTGAATCTGAATCTGATCTGCGGCCCAGCAGAGACCACGGGAGAAGATCTGCAGCCCAGCAGCGACCGGGGGAGAGGATCTGCAGCCTAGCAGCGACCGGGGAAGAGGATCTGCAACCCTGCAGCGACCGGGGGAGAGGATCTGCAGCCCAGCAGAGACCAGTGGAGAGAGGATCTGCTGCCAAGCAGAGACCGGGGGAGAGGATCTGCAGCCCAGCAGCAACCGAGGGAGTTTGTCTTTGTCCACCTTGTCAGTGTGTGCGTGTTTGTGTACATGTCCTCACCTAGTTGTGTTAGCGGGGGTTGAGCTCTGGCTCTTTGGTCCCGCCTCTCAACTGTCAATCAACTGGTGTACATATTCCTGAGCCTACTGGGCTCTATCATATCTGCATTTGAAACTGTGTATAGAGTCTGCCTCTACTACAACATTACTTAATGCATTCCCTTTGTTAACTACCCTGACACTGAAAAAATTCTTTCTAACGTCACTGTGGCTCATCTGGGTACTAATTTTCCACCTGTGTCCCCTTGTTCGTATTCCACCCATGTTGAAGAGTTTTTCTCTGTCCACTCTGTCAATTCCCCTGAGAATTTTGTAGGTGGTTATGATGTCTCCCCTTACTCTTCTGTTTTCTAGGGTTGTGAGTTTCACCTCTCTTAGTCTTTCCTCGTAACTCATTCCGCTCAGTTCCGGGACGAGTCTGGTGGCATACCTCTGCATCTTCTCTAACTTCGTCTTGTGTTTAACTAGGTATGGACTCCAGGCTGGAGCTGCATACTCCAGGATTGGTCTTACATAAGTGGTATACAGGGTCCTGAACGATTCCTTACACAAGTTTCTTAAGGCAGTTCCTATATTGGCTAGTCTAGCATATGCCGCTGATGATATTCTTTTGATGTGGGCCTTTGGGGACAGGTTCGGTGTCATATCGCCCCCCTGATTTTTCTCTCTATTTGCCTCTTGTAGGATTTCACCTCCCAGATGGTACCTTGTGTTCAGCCTTCTGCTCCCTTCGCCTCATTTCATTACTTGACACTTTCCTGAGTTGAACTTTAGCAGCCATTTTCTAGACCATTCCTCCAGTTTGTCCAGGTAGTCCTGTAGTCTCTATCTATCTTCACCTGTTTGGATTCTTCTCATAATTTTTGCATCATCAGCAAACATTGAGAGGAATGAGTCTATACCCTCTGGAAGGTCGTTTACATATACTACAAACAGGATGCGTCCGAGTACAGAGCCCTGTGGAACCCTGCTGGTGACATCTCGCCACTGTGACGTCTCTCCCCTCACAGTTACTCGCTGTTTCCTATTGCTTAGATTCTCCTTTATCCCCTGGAGCACGTTACCTTTTACTCCTGCCTGCTGCTCCAACTCTTGTAACAGCCTTTTGTGAGGAACTGTGTCGAAGGCTTTCTGACAGTCCAAGAAAATGCAGTCTGCCCACCCCTTCTCTTTTCTGCCTAATTTGTGTTTTATGGTCATAGAATTCTATTAGGCCTGTGAGGCACGATTTACCATCTCTGAACCCATGCTGATGGTGTGTTACAAAGCGGTTTCCCTCCAGATGCTCTACAAGCCTTCTCCTCACAATCTTCTCGATCTCCTTGCATGGTACACAAGTTAGAGAAACTGGCCTGTAGTTTAGTGCCTCTTGCCTGTCACTCTTTTTGTAAATTGGGACTATATTAGCTGTCTTCCAGCTTTTCGAAAGGTCTCCCGTTTCCAGTGAACTGTTATACACCATAGAGTGTGGCACACTTAGTGCTTCTGCACCTTCTTTTAGAATCCACAGTGAGATTCTGTCAGGCCCAACAGCCTTTGACACATTCAGCTCCAACAGATTCCTTTTGACCTCATCACTGGTGATGTAAATTTCCTCCAAGGTTGTTCGGCTTGCCTCCTCATTTAGTGCAGGGACCTCTCTTTCTTCTATTGTGAAGACCTCTTGGAATCTCTTGTTGAGTTCTTCACACACCTCTTTGTCGTTCTCTGTGTATCTGTTCTCCCCTTTTCTCAGTTTCATCACTTGTTCCTTCACTGTTGTTTTCCTCCTGATGTGGCTGTGGAGCAGTTTTGGTTGGGTTTTAGCTCTACTCGCGATGTGATTTTTGTACTGCCTCTCTGCTTCTCTCCTCACTCTGATGTACTCATTTCTGGCTCTCTGGTATCTCTCCCTGCTCTCTGGTGTTCTGTTTTTCCTGTAGTTTCGCCATGTTCTTTTACTCAATCGCTTTGCTGCCGCACATTCCTGGTTGAACCACGGATTCTTCTGTTGCTTCTAATTTTTCACTTTTTGGACTGGGATAAACCTGTCTGCAGCCTCCTGAAAGTTGTAGCATTAAATATTATGATAGATATCGTGAGGATACATTCACATATGGGACTAATAGAACAAGAACCCGCAATGTGATGTTATAGTGGCCAGAATACGCCTGGGATATAGACATATATGGCAGCTTTCTCAAACCCCAAATGTCGAGTACACAATTTGCCAACTATGTGAAAGAGAAAACATGCACTCTCTTGAACATTATTTTGTAGAATGTCCCATATTGACTGACTTTCGCCCTCCTGGGCTTAGGTATGCTGAACTGTGTAATTACTATATGAGTACTGGAACACTTGATGATATACTGGACATATACCCAAGATTAACCATGTAATGTATCAATTATACAATGTCTGTATGTGATGTAACTATATAACCTGACCTTGTAAAAGCACCTTAATCACCTTCAGTGATTAAGTGCTTAATTGCACACTAGTTTCTCTATCAGCTATCTCACCCTGTCAGAGTAAAAGAGACAAATGAATGTGAATGCATGTGTGTGTGTATATATGTATGTATATATGTACGTATATGTGTGTGTGTGTATGTATATGTATGTGTATAAAGTATAAATGGAAGCTGATCAGAATTACATTTCACCTTTGTAAATGCACATTAATGACACTATGTAATAGACACATCGAACACTTTATGTAGGGCATACGTAAATCTGTGTATCTATGTATTTACGTATGTAGGTTAGCTAAACACCGAATCACCTTCTGTAGTTGATTGTTCAATAAACCCCTGAACTATATGTTTAACACATCTCTAACCCTGTCCATGGAGGACAGAAGAAAATGTATATATGCTGCTTAGCATTATAACTGTGTGGCCACGTCTGTGGTAGAAAATAATAATAAAAAAACTTCTGAGTGACATAATCCATCATGTGCTGTACAGTCTTTAATCTGTGTTCTGTTTCCCATGGTATTCCCATTAGGAAGTTCCTCATCTCGTCATATTTTCTTCTTCAGTAATTTAGTCTTTTTCCTTCCAATCTCATACTTAGACAGGACATCCGTACTTCTACCAGATACTCAAATATCAATACACTGTGGTCACTCATTCCTATGGGGGCTTCATATTTGACTTCCCTTATTTCTGAGTCATTTAAGGTGAAAATCAGGTCGAGTCTAGCTGGCTCGTCATTTCCTCTCATTCTTGTGGGCCCCTTGACATGTTGGCTCAGAAAGTTCCTTGTACTCACTTCCAAAAGTTTAGATCTCCATGTGTCTTCACCTCCATATGGGTTCCTGTTCTCCCAGTCTATCTTTCAATGTTTGAAATCCCTCATGATTAAGAGTCTGGATCCATTCCTGCAAGCAACTGAAGCTGCTCTCTCTATTATGTTAATGGTAGCCATGTTGTTTCTGTCGAACTCTTGTCTGGGTCTTCTGTCATTTCATGGATGGTTGTAAATGACTACCACTATTATCTTAGGTCCACCCATTGTCATAGTTCCTGTTATGTAATCTCTGAATCCGTCGCAGCCGGGAATTTCCATCTCTTCAAAGCTCCAGTCTTTCCTTATCAGCAGAATCACTCCTCCTCCTCCTCCTCCTCTCCCATCTCTCTCTTTCCTTATTATATAAAAGTCCTTTGGAAACACAGCATTTGTTATGACTCCTGACAATTTTGTTTCTGTGAGTCCTATTACATCTGGGTTTTCATCCTGCACCCTTTCATGCCACTTGCTTTGTTGGTAATCCCATCGATGTTTGAGTGTATTACCTTGAAGCTCACTTTCCTGTCCATTTTCACCCACCCTCCCCACTAGTGCAGGAAGCTGTTTCATGGGCATTGCTGCTTGGCTAGGCTCACCCTCCTGTGGGGTAGTTACCAGGGGTTCTGAGGGAGGTGGGGGTGTGGGGGAAGGAGGAGCAGGGGGAGGATGGCTTAGAACTGGGGTGGGGGATGGAGGACTTAGTTCGTGTCTGGGCCGGCTTTGGGCAGGAGGAAGACCAGGGGGTGGGAGGGAAGGGGGTACTCGGGGTAGGGAGGGAGGGGTGGAATGTTGGAACTCCCCACCTATAGGGTGGTGAGTTGGGGTGTTGCAGTCCCCTCTGGGGTTTCCGAGGTGCTGGGTTGGGGTTCCACACTCCCCACTGGGATTGCTGGGTTGGGGGTTGAGGTTCCCTGGCTACCTTCCCTCAGCCTGCGCCTTTTCCTTGCATCTGCTGCCTGTATTATCTCTGTCCTGGACATGTCTCTCTGAAGGAATACCTGTCTGTAATTCGTTACATATTTCAGTTTGCTCTTTTTTGCTAGTATGTCCTCTTTGATGCACTCGTTTTTAGCACTACCTTGATCAACCGGTCTTTGTCTTTGTTGTACTGGCCAATCCAGAAAAACGTTTCTATGTCTGTTTCAGCCCCTTCCAGACCAATCTTCTTTAGTATCCCTGCCACTGCTGCTTTGTCCTTAGACCTCCATTCTTCCCTTGTGGAACCCTCTTGTTATTTAACACCTATCACTACTACAGGTCTTTTCCTTTCCAGTAACTGGCTCGTGCATCTAGCTGCCTCCTGTGAGGTTTCTGCTTTCATTACAACTTCCTTGACTGCGGACATTGCTCCTTTGCTCTTCAGCATTTCAGCAAAGGTGGCACCCATTGTAGGGGTCCCTACTATTGCTGCATCTTCTGGTACCTGGGGGTTGGTCCCTTGGGCCACATTCTGAGGAGATCCTGATTTTAGGTTTGTTATCTCCTCTTGCGCTGCCTTTTGTTCATTCTGCAGTGTATTTATGAGTCCTCTCATGTCTTTCAGTTCCTCAGTGATTTCCCTCCATGCGCAAACAGTCATCTCCATGTATGACTCGTCCTGTTCCTCTCCTCCACCTGTGTTCTGTTTTCTTACCATCCTGCTTGATCCCTTTTCTTTTCACTAGTGTTTGTTAGTCTACACTAACCCTAGCGTGTGTATACTCACCTATTTGTGCTTGCAGGATCGAGCATTGGCTCTTGGATCCCGCCTTTCCAGCCATTGGTTGTTTGCAGCAATAACTCCCGTCCCATTTCCCGATCATACCTAATTTTAAAAGTATGAATAGAGTTTGCTTCCACAACCTGTTCCCCAAGTGCATTTAATTTTTCCACTACTCTCACGCTAAAAGAAAACTTCCTAACATCTCTGTGACTCATTTGAGTTTCCAGTTTCCACCCATCTCCCCTCGTTCTGATATTATTACGTGTGAACATTTCATCTATTTCCACTTTGTCAATTCCCCTGAGTATTTTATATGTTTCTACCATATCTCCTCTCTCCCTTCTTTTCTCTAGTGACGTAAGGTTCAGTTCCCTCAGACGCTCTTCATAGCCCATCCCTCGTAACTCGGGGACAAGCCTCGTCGCAAACCTCTGAATTTTCTCCAGTTTCCTTATGCGTTTCTTCAGGTGGGGGCTCCATGTTGGTGCGGCATACTCTAAGACTGGTCTCACGTAGGCAGTGTAAAGTGCCCTAAAAGCCTCCTCACTTAGGTTTCTGAATGAAGTTCTAATTTTCACCAGTGTAGAGTACGCTGCTGTCGTTATCCTATTTATATGTGCCTCAGGAGTTAGATTAGGTGTCACATCAACTCCCAGGTCTCTTTCTCGAATCGTTACAGGTAGGCAGTTCCCTTTCATTGTGTACTGTCCCTTTGGTCGTCTATCACCTGATCCCATTTCCATAACTTTACATTTACTGGTGTTGAACTCCAGTAGCCATTTCCCTGACCATCTCTGAAACCTGCTTAAGTCCTCTTGGAGGATCCTACAATCCTCATCTGTCACAACTCTTGTCATTAATTTGGCGTCATCCACAAACATTGACATGTATGATTCCACTCCTGTAAACATATCATTTACGTAAATTAGAAAGAGGATTGGTCCCAGCACCGATCCTTGAGGTACTCCACTCGTTACTGTTCGCCAGTCCGACTTCTCGCCGCTTTCCATTACCCTCTGGCTCCTTCCTGTTAGGTAGTTCCTCACCCATGCTAGAGCCTTTCCGCTTACTCCTGCCTGCCTCTCAAGTTTGTAAAGCAGTCTCATGTGCGGTACTGTATCAAAGGCCTTTTGGCAGTCAAGAAATATGCAGTCTGACCAGCCTTCTTTGTCCTGCATTATCCCTGAAACTTTGTCATAGAATTCAAAAAGGTTTGTTAGGCATGATTTCGCTGTCCAGAACCCAATATAGTGCTTGTTTACAACCCCAATGCTCTCCAGGTGCTCAACAAGTCTTAGCCTAATTATTCTTTCAAGTATTTTGCAGGGGGATGCTTGTCAGTGATACGGGTCTGTAGTTAAGTGCCTCCTTCCTATCACCTTTCTTGAAAATCGGTACGACATTTGCCTCCTTCCAGCAACTGGGAAATTCTCCCGACATAAGTGACTCATTAAAGATCATTGCCAGAGGCACGCTGAGTGCCTGCGCTACCTCTTTTACTTTCCACGGTGATACTTTGTCTGGTCCAACCGCTTTAGTTGCATCCACTGTTGTGAACTGTTTCATTACCTCCTCTGCTATCACATCTATATCTGATAGTCTTTCATCTAGGGTAATCTCTTCTAACAATGGGAGCCACTTAGACTAGGTTGTGAACACTCCGTGGAAACTTGCATTTAGTACCTCGCAGATTTCCTTGTCGCTTTCTGTATATGCCCCTTCTATTTTCCTCAGTCTTGTCACTTGGTCATTTACCGACATCGTCCTTTTTATATGGCTATGTAGTAATCTAGGTTGCTTTTTCAGTTTGATTGCATTATCATGCTCATAATTCCTTTCCGACACTCGTCTTATGTAATCATTCCTTGCTCTGTTACATCTAATCCTGTTGTCCTCTGTACTTCCTCCACTCCCTCCTACTTCTCACTTTTGCCTCCTGACACTGTCTATTAAACCATGGGTTATTATATTCCCTCCTGCTTTTTTGCTTTACTGTTGGAATAAATCTCTCTTCAGCCTCCTTGCATTTCCATATGACTTGGTTCATCATATTTTGCACTTTTTTCCTCTAATCTCTTCCTCCCACTGCACTTCTCCCAGGTAGTCCCTTATCCTCCTGTAATCAAGTCTCCTTACTCGGACCTCTTGTCCTTTGGTCACAATTTTAAGCTCCATCATGTAGTCAAAGACTAGGACACAGTGGTCACTGGCTCCTAGTGGTATTTCATGTTCTAAATTCTCGATGTCTTCTACATTCTGGGTGAAAACGAGGTCTAATAGGCTGGGCGTATCCCATCCTCTTTCCCTAGTGTCTTCCTTCACATGCTGTGTTAGGAAATTCCTGTCAATAACGTCTACCAGCTTTGCTCCCCAGGTATTCTCCCCGGATTCCTCGTTTCCTAATCTATCTCTCCGTGATTTAGGTCCCCCATGACCAGCAGCTAAGCTCTCATTCTATGCGCTAAAGTTGCTGCCCTCTGCAGTTCATCTATACATGCCTTGTTGCTGTCTTCATACTCCTGCCTGGGCCTTCTACTGTTTGGTGGGAGATTGTAGAGTATCAAGATTATCATCTTCTTCCCATCCACTGTCAGAGTTCCATGTATGGAGTTCGTGCTTTCATTGGTACCCGGATTTTCCAGCTCATCAAACTTCCATTTCCGCTTTATTAGGAGTGCCGCTCCTCCTCCCTGTCTCTGTGTCCTTTCCTTTCTTATCACCTGGTACCCCTCTGGAAAGAATGCATCCGAGATCATGCCATTTATTTTAGTTTCCACTATTGCCACTATGTCTGGGTCTGCCTCACTACCTCTTTCTTTTATCTCTTTTGCTTTATTGGATACCCCATCAGCATTGTTGTACCAAACCTTGAAACTCTTCTTGGAAACACTGGTGCCAGAGTTCCCTCTTTCGCCAAGGGTCTCGGGGGTACTGAGGGTTGTCTGGGGGGGGGGGGGTGCTAGGTGGGTGCCTAGGAGTGCCTGGTAGGCAAATGGGGTCTGGACATCTATGGGGGTAGGAAGGGCAAAATGGGTCTGAAAGTTAGGGAGAGTCTGAATGGCATTGGCGGGTTGAGAAATAGAGTGAGACTGAGTCAGATAGAGGTTGAGAGGTTGGGGGGGGGGGAGAGGGATATTGAGGGCAGAGGGCTGAGAGGAGAACGGAGCATAGGTGCTGCGAGTGGAAGAGAGGGTGTACTAGTTAGGGGGGAATCGGGGGTTTTGGGGTAGAAGAGGGGATGAGGGAGATGGGGGAAGGTGTTAGGGGGTCACAAGGTGAGGGGGTTAAATGTGGGCTGGAGGTGCAAAGGAGGGGTGAGGGTTGGGTGGGGTTTGGGGGTGAGTGGAAGAGGGGTGCAGTGTGTGTGTGTGTGTGTTCGTGTGTGTGTGTGTGTTTGTAGGGGAGGCGAGTTGTGAAGATGCTGCTGGGGTTATGTAGTGAAAAGGCTGTTGGGTAAAGTAGTGAAGACGCTGCTGGGGATATGTAGTGAAGATACTTTTGGGGTTATGTGACGAAGATGCTGCTGGGGTTATGTGGAGAAGATGCTGTTTGGTTATGCGATGAAGATGCTGCTGGGGTTATGTGGGGAAGATGCTGTTGGGGTTATGTGACGAAGATGCTGCTGGGGTTATGTGGTGAAGATGCCGTTTGGGTTATGTGATGTTGATGCTGCTGGGGTTATGTGGTGAAGATGTTGCTGGGGTAATGAGTGAAGATATTGCTGGGGATATGTGGTGAAGATGATGCAGGGGTAATGAGTGAAGATGTTGCTGGGGATATGTGGTGAAGCTGCTGCTGGGGTAATGAGTGAAGATGTTGCTTGGGTAATGTGGTGAAGAGGCTGTTGGGGTTATGTAGAGAAGATGCTGTTAAAGTTATGTAGTGAAGATGTTGCTGGGGTTACGTGGTGAAGCTGCTGCTACAGTTATGTAGAGAAGATGCTGTTGGCGTTATGTAGTGAAGATGCTGCTGGGGTTATGTAGTGAAGATGCTGCTGGAGTTATGTGGGTAAGATGCTGCTGGGGTTATGTAGTGAAGATGCTTCTTGAGTTATGTAGTGAAGATGCTGTTGGGGTTATGTAGTAAAGATGCTGCTGGGTTTATGTAGAGAAGATGCTGCTGGGTTTATGTAGTGAAGATGCTGCTGGGGTTATGTGGTGAAGATGCTGTTGGGGTTATATGGTGAAGATGCTGTTGGGGATATGGGATGAAGATGCTGCTGGGGCTATGTGGTGAAGATGCTGTTGGGGTTAAGTGATGAAGATGCTGCTGGGATTATGTGATGAAGATCCTGTTGGTGTTACGTGATGAATGTGCTGCTGGAAAAATGAGTGAAGATGTTGCTGGGGATATGTGGTGAAGATGCTTCTGGGGTTATTTAGTAAAGATGCTGCTGGGGTTATGTAGTGAAGATGCTGCTGTAGGTTAAATGAAGATATAGGTTGTGGTGACGATGTTCATTGAGTTATGTAGTGAAGACGCTGCTAAGGATTGTGTGGTTAAGATGACTCAGGAGTTATGTAGTGAAGATGCTGCTGGAGTTAAGTGGTGAAGATGCTGCTGGGGTTATGTAGTGAAGATGATGCTGGGGTTATGTATTGAAGGTGCTGCTGGGGTTACGTAGTAAAGATGCTGCTGGGGTTATGTAGTGAAGATGTTGCTGTAGGTTAAATGAAGATGATATAGGTTGTGGTAACGAGGTTCATTGAGTTATGTAGTGAAGACGCTGTTGAGGATTGCGTGGTTAAGATGATTCAGGAGTAATGTAGTGAAGATGCTGCTGGGTTGTATGGTGAAGATGTTGGAGTTATGTTGTGCAGATGCTGTTGTAGGTTAAATGAAGATATAGGTTATGGTGAAGATTTTTATTGATGCTGGGTTAATGTAGTGAATATGCTTTTGTGGTTATGTGGTGAAGATGCTGCTAGTGTTATGCAGTGAAGATGCTGCTGTAGGTTAATTGAAGATGATATAGATAGTGGTGAAGATGTTCACTGAGTTATGTAGTGAAGACACTGTTGAGGAATGTGTGGTTAAGATGATTCAAGAGTTATGTAGTAAAGATGCTACTGTGCAATGTGGTGAAAATGCTTTTGTGGTTATGTGGTGAAGATGCTGCTGGTGTTATGCAGTGAAGATGCTGCTGTAGGTTAAATGAAGATGATACTGGTTGTGGTGAAGATGTTCATTGAGTTATGGAGTGAAGACGCTGCTGAGGATTTTGTGGTTAAGATGATTCAGGGGTTATGAAGTGAAGATGTTGCTGGAGTTATGTAGTAAAGATTGTTGGGATTTTCGACTCCTCTATTCTTACTCTTTGGGGTGAGCAATAGTTATGCTCAAGGTCACTCACCGTAGCCCTGCGGGTCTTCACTCGATCCTCACGGCGCCACTGCACGCCAGGAGAGTCTCCCAGTCAATCTTAACGGCCTCTGATTAAGAAAGAGTGGGAACACGACTCGTTCACTTGACTGTCATGTGCCCTCCCCAACAATAGGGCTCTACGGTAAACCACAAGGTCGCCAACTGGTGTTTTAGGTGGCCAGTAACACCATCAGTGGACTGGTGGAATTAGTGGTAGCCTTGGCAAGGTCACACTCAAAAGATCAGGAATCAGGCAGGTACTTATTGTTATCACTCTATGCTTTCAGTATAATATAGCCACAAGATCAATGGAGGGAATGATAAAAACACAAAGGTGATTTTGTATTTTACTTAAAATGTATGAAAGATGTCACAAGGCCAAACAATAACAAATAAATCAACTGATCCTGACGCGGCCGGTAATTCCCACGAATAGTATGCGATCACTAAGTAGCAACACCTCCCCTCCTCATCAAATGTCAAGAACAGCTGATCGCCTGGCCTCTCCGCGCGAAAGCTTTGCTTGTTTTCTAGATTCACGCTCGCTGTTTCTTTAAATTCTCCAATATTACTAGAAACTCGCACACTCGATATTGGCACAAATAAACCGTATTACTTAGTTACACTGTACTCAGGCTCAAACAGTCTTTTCTACAATCAATGCTATAATGACTCAATGTAATGGCTTTCACTGCCCTTCATTCAATGACATATTATAAAGTATTAACACTGGCGTTTTCAGTACTTTCTCTCGTGGGCGATAACGCAATAATTCACTGTACTCACAAATGATTAATCACTGAATGAACATAGACATTTATAGTGTATATAAATCAAACATCAATACATGGAAAATAAATAGTTTCTGGGCACGTAGCCTAACTTCCAAATACTGGCATAATATTATATATAATTTATCACTATATGTTCGCATCAAAATCTGTAGAAAGATACACAATACACAGTAAATTTATCACTTGTTCCTGGAGCCTGTACACACCAATAATCAACATGAGTATTACAAGTACCCTTGATAGTACTACACGGCAAACTGGTGCCTTACCGTGACATGGGTGAGACTTGCTCACGACATATAAAATCCTCAGGCTAGAATATATAGCCGAATAACATAGCTAACTAAAGGGAAATGGGGAGGGAACTAGAAACACCTACTTCAACCTATCCTCCGATGAGAGTCGAGATGTAGCTCCTGGTCCTCGTGTCGGGAACGCCCCCACACGACACGTCGTCGTGTCATACCAGAGCCTCTCGTCGTCCCACCGTTTAGCGCGTCGTCTCCGTGCCTCTTCACTGCAGGTCCGTCCTCCTTCTTGACTTCTTGAAGGGTTGGAGTCGGTCTCCTGTCCGTTGTCTTCTCCCAGCAACGGCTGTCGCCTACGTCTCAGCTACAGTCGTCCGGATTCCCAAATAGTCCTCTCCTTCCTCAGCTACCCAGTGGCTCTGTCAGCCACTACACTGTCACGAACTGGTGAACTGCCACAGACGTCACATACGTCACTGCACGGCTTCACTGCTTCTTGCACAGTACCTGACTGGAGCACTTGTTGCTCAAATAACCGTCGATTCCCTCTCTGGTTCAACACATGAACTAGGGAAGACCTCACAGAGTACTGGCAGACTTCAGGTGACGCGTAAATCCACGGGAGCGGGAAACAACTGTCAAACTGACAGGACCAATCGTCGCACGTCCGACCTCTTTGACGTGTCGTGTCTGACTGATGGCGCCAGCTCGGTGCGCTGGCCGGACCCCCTTCCTTCGTGACGTCACTTTCGCCACGGGAGGTTTTCATTGGCTCCCGGTGCCACATTGCTGTCGGTGACCAATCCAGTGCCACTGACGTCACACGGTTTTGGCGGGAAATCAGGGAGGCAAGCGCCATCTTGGCTCCCTAAAGGGCCTATACCACAGGCCAAAATATTACTATTTCACAAATTTCTCGGCTCTCCGAGAACACTTCACTCTCTCCCATATATCAAATTGTAGCCGGCAACGTAGAGAACGCTTGGGAAAAGTAGACATGACTCTTACTGCAGGCGTGGGAGAATTATAAGGGGGGAACTCCGTCACAAGATGCAGCTGGGGTTATGCAGTGAAGATGCTGCTGGGGATATGTAGAGAAGATGCTGCTAGGGTTATGTAGTGAAGATATTGCTGGGGTTATGCAGTAAAAATGATTTTAGGGTTATGTAGTAAAGATGCTGCTGAGGAAATGAAATGATGAGGATGCTGGGGTAATGTGGTGAAGATGCTGCTGGGGTTATGTAGTGAAGATGCTGCTGTAAGTTAAATGAAGATGATACTGGTTGTGGTGAAGATGTTCATTGAGTTATGTAGTGAAGACACTGTTGAGGATTGTGTGGTTAAGATGATTCAGGAGTTATGTAGTGAAGATGCTACTGAGGAAATGAAATGATGATGATGCTGGGGTAATGTGGTGAAGATGCTGCTGTGGTTATGTGGTGAAGATGCTGCTGTGGTTATGTGGTGAAGATGCTACTGGGGTTATGTAGAGAAGATGCTGCTGTGGTTACGTGGTGAAGATGCTGCTGGGGTTATGTAGTGAAGATGCTGCTGTATGTTAAATGAAGATAATATAGAATGTGGAGAAGATGTTCATTGAGTTATGTAGTGAAGACGCTGCTAAGGATTGTCTGGTTAAGATGATTAAGGAGTTTTGTAGTGAAGATGCTGCTGGGGTTATGTAGTGAAGATGCTGCTGGGGTTATGTGGTGAAGATGCTGTTGGGTTGTGTGATGAAGATGCTGCTGGGGTTATATAGTGAAAATACTGTTGGAATTATGTAATGAAGATGCTGACGGAGTTATTTAGTGAAGATACTGCTGGGGTTATGTAGTCCAAATGCTGCTGCAATTATGTGGTGAGGAAGCTGATGGGGTTATGTGGTGAAGATGCTGCTGGGGTTATGTGGTAAAGATGCTGTTGGGGTTAGGTGATGAAGATGCTGCTGGGGTTATGTGGTGAAGATGCTGTTGGGGTTATGTGATGAAGATGCTGCTGGGGATATGTGGTGAAGATGCGACTGGGGATATGTAGTGAAGATACTGCTGCTGTTAAGTAGTGAACATGCTGCTGGGGTTATGCAGTGAAGATCCTGCTGGGGTTATCTATTGAAAATGCTGCTGTAGGTTAAATGAATATGATATAGATTGTGGTGTAGATGTTTATTGAGTTATGTAGTGAAGACGCTGTTGAGGATTGTGTGGTTAAGATGATTCAGGAGTTACGTAGTGAAGATGCTGCTGTAGGTTCAATGAAGATGATATAGATTGTGGTGATAATGTTCATTGAGTTATGTAGTGAAGATGCTGCAGATGATTGTGTGGTTAAGATGATTCAGGAGTTACGTAGTGAAGTTGCTGCTGGGGTCATTTAGTGAAGATGCTGCTGTAGATTCAATGAAGATGATATAGATTGTGGTGAAGATGTTCATTGAGGTATATAGTGAAGACGCTGTTGAGGATTGAGTGGGTAAGATGATTCATGAGTTATGTAGTGAAGATGCTACTGGGCAATGTGGTGAAGATGCTGCTGGGGTTATGTAGTGAAGATGCTGCTGTAAGTTAAATGAAGATGATATTGGTTGTGGTGAAGATGTTCATTGAGGTTGATGTTCATTGGGCTGGAGAGAAGACGCTGCTGAGGATTTTGTAGTTAAGGTGATTCAGGGGTTATGAAGTGAAGATGTTGCTGGAGTTATGTAGTGAAGATGCTGCTGGGCAATGTGGTGAAGATGATGCTGGGGATATGTAGAGAAGATGCTGCTAGGGTTATGTAGTGAAGATACTGCTGGGGTTATGCAGTAAAGGTGCTGTTAGGGTTATATAGTAAAGATGCTGCTGGGGTTATGTAGTGAAGATGCTGTTGGGGTTATGTGGTAAAGATGCTGTTGGGGTTATGTGGTGAAGATGCAGTTGGGGATATGGGATGAAGATGCTGCTGGGGCTATGTGATAAAGATGCTGTTGGGGTTAAGTGATGATTGTGCTGCTGGAATAATGAGTGAAGATGTTACTGGGGATATGTGGTGAAGTTGCCGCTGGGGTAATGTGGTGAAGATGCTCTTGGGTTTATGTAGTAAAGATGATGTTGTGGTTATGTGGTAAAGATGCTGCTGGAGATATGTATTGAAGATGCTGCTGGGGTTATGTAGTGAAGATGATGCTGGGGTTATGCAGTAAAAATGTTGCTGACGTCATGTAGTGAAGATGATGCTGTAGGTTAAATGAAGATGATATAGATTGTGGTGAAGATGTTCATTGAGATATGTAGTGAAGACGCTGTTGAGGATTGTGTGGTTAAGATGATTCAGGAGTTATGTAGTGAAGATGCTGCTGGGCAATGTGGTGAAGATGCTGCTGGGGTTATGTAGTGAAGATGCTGCTGGGGTTATGAAGAAAAAATGTTGCTGGGGTTATGTGGTGAAGATGCTGCTGGGGTTATGTAGTGAAGATGCTGGTGGGGTTATGTGGTGAAGATGCTGCTGGGGTTATGTAGTGAAGATGCTGTTGGGGTTATGTGGTGAAGATGCTGTTGGGGTTATATGGTGAAGATGCTGTTGGGGATATGGGATGAAGATGCTGCTGTAGGTTAAATGAAGAAGATATAGGTTGTGTTGAAGATGTTAATTGAGTTATGTAGTGAAGATGCTGGTTGGGAAATGAAGTGATGATGCTGCTAGGGTAATTTGGTGAAGATGCTGCTGGGGTTATGTGGTGAAGATGGTGCTGGGGTTATGTAGTGAAGATGCTGCTAGGGTTATATAGAGATGTTGCTGTTGTGGTTATGTGGTGAAGATGCTGCTGGGGTTATGTATTGAAGATGCTGCTGTATGTTAAATAAAGATGATATAGGTAGTGGTGAAGATGTTCATTGAGTTATGTAGTGAAGACGCTGCTAAGGATTGTGTGGTTAAGATTATTAAGGAGTTATGTAGTGAAGATGCTGCTGGGGTTATATAGTGAAGAAGCTGCTGAGGTTATGTGGTGAAGATGCTGTTGGGTTATGTGATGAAAATGCTGCTGGGGTTATGTAGTGCAAATACAGTTGGGGTTGTGTAATGAAGATGCTGACGGGGTTATGTAGTGACGATACTGCTGGAGTTATGTGGTGAAGATGCTGATGAGGTAATAGGGTGAAGATGCTGCTGGGGTTATGTAATGAAAAGCCTGTTGGGTTATGTGGTGAAGATGCTGCTTGGGTTATGTGGTAAAGATGCTATTGGGGTTATGTGATGAAGATGCTGCTGGGGTTATGTGGTGAAGATGCTGTTGGGGTTATGAGATGAAGATGCTGCTGGGGTAATGAGTGAAGATGTTGCTGGGGATATGTGGTGAAGATGCGGCTGGGGTTATGTATTGAAGATGCTGCTGCTCTTATGTAGTGAAGATGCTGCTGGGGTTATGCAGTGATGATGCTGCTGGGGTTATATAGTTCAGATGCTGTAAGTGTTATGTGATGAAGATGCTGCTTGGATTATGTGGTGAAGATGCTGCAGGGGTTATGTAGTGATGATGCTGTTTGGTTATGTGATGAAGATGCTGCTGGGGTTATTTAGAGAAGATGCAGCTGGGGTTATGTACAGAAGATGCTGCTTGAGTTATGTAGTGAAAATGCTGATGGGGTAATGTTGTGAAAATACTGTTGGGTAAAATAGTGAAGACGCTGCTGGGGTAATGTAGTGAAGATGCTGTTGGGGTTATGTGACGAAGATGCAGCTGGGGTTATGTAGTGAAGATGCTGCTGGGGTTATGCAGTGAAGATGCTTCTGGGGTTATGTAGTGAAAATGCTATAGGGGTTATGTAGTGAAGATGCTGTTGGGGTTATGCAGTGAAGATGCTGTTGGGGTTATGTGGTGAAGATGCTGTTGGGGATATGGGATGAAGATGCTGTTGGGGCTATATGGTGAAGATGCTGTTGGGGTTAAGTGATGAATGTGAAGATGTTCATTGAGTTATGTGGAATAATGAGTGAAGATGTTGCTGGGGATATGTGGTGAAGATGCCGCTGGGGTAATGTGGTGAAGATGCTCTTGGGCTGCTGTTAGGGTGCTGTTAGGGTTAGTGAAGATGATGTTGTGGTTATGTGGTGAAGATGCTGCTGGGGTTATGTAGTAAAGATGCTTCTGGGGTTATTTATTAAAGATGCTGCTTGGGTTATGTAGTGAAGATGCTGCTGTAGGTTAATGAAGATGATATAGGTTGTGGTGACGATGTTCATTGAGTTATGTTGTGAAGACGCTGTTGAGGATTGTGTGGTTAAGATGATTCTGGAGTTATGTAGTGAAGATGCTGCTGGGCAATGTGGTAAAGATGCTGCTGGGGTTATGTAGAGAAGATGCTGCTGGGGTTATGTAGTAAAGATGTTGCTGGGGTTATGTAGTGAAGATGCTGCTGTAGGTTAAATGAAGATGATATAGGTTGTGGTGACGATGTTCATTGAGTTATGTAGTGAAGACGCTGTTGAGGATTGTGTGGTTAAGATGATTCTGGAGTTATGTAGTGAAGATGCTGCTGGGGAATGTGGTGAAGATGCTGCTGGGGTTATGTAGTGAAGATGCTGCCGTAGGTTAAATGAAGATGATATTGGTTGTGGTGAAAATGTTCATTGAGTTATGGAATAAGACGCTGCTGAGGATTTTGTGGTTAAGATGATTCAGGGGTTATGAAGTGAAGATGTTGCTGGAGTTATGTAGTAAAGATGTTGCTGGGGTTATGTAGTGAAAATACTGCTGGGGTTAGGCAGTAAAGGTGCTGTTAGGGTTATGCAATAAATATGCTGCTGGGGTTATGTAGTGAAGATGCTGTTGGGGTTATGTGGTGAAGAGGCTGTTGGGGATATGGGATGAAGATGCTGCTGGGGCTATGTGATAAAGATGCTGTTGGGGTTAAGTGATGATTGTGCTGCTGGAATAATGAGTGAAGATGTTACTGGGGATATGTGGTGAAGATGCCGCTGGGGTAATGTGGTGAAGATGCTCTTGGGGTTATGTTGTAAAGATGATGTTGTGGTTATATGGTAAAGATGCTGCTGGGGTTATGTAGTGAAGATGCTGCTGGGGTTATGTAGTGAAGATGATGCTGGGGTTATGTAGTGAAGATAATGACGTGGTTATGTGGTGAAGATGCTGCTAGGGTTATGTAGTGAAGATGCTTCTGGGGTTATTTACTAAAGATGCTGCTGGGGTTATGTAGTGAAGACGCTGGTGAGCATTGTGTGGTTAAGATGACTCAGGAGTTATATAGTGAAGATGCTGCTGGCGTTATGTGGTGAAGTTGCTGCTGGGGTTATGTATTGAAGATGCTGCTGGGGTTATGTAGTTAAGATGCTGCTGGGGTTATGTAGTAAAGACGTTGCTGGGGTTATGTAGTGAAGATGCTGCTGTAGGTTAAATGAAGATGATATAGGTTTTGGTGAAGATGTTCATTGAGTTATGTAGTGAAGACGCTGTTGAGGACTGTGTGGTTAAGATGATTCAGGAGTTGTGTAGTGAAGATGCTGCTGGGTTGTGTGGTGAAGATGTTGGAGTTATATGGTGAAGATGCTGCTGTAGGTTAAATGAAGATGATATAGATTGTGGTGAAGATTTTCATTGATACTGGGTTAATGTAGTGAAAATGCTTTTGTGGTTATGCGGTGAAAATGCTGCTGGGGTTATGCAGTGAAGATGCTGCTGTAGGTTAATTGAAGATGATATAGGTTGTGGTGAAGATGTTCATTGAGTTATGTAGTAAAGACGTTGCTGAGGATTGTGTGGTTAAGATGATTCAGTGGTTATGTAGTGAAGATGTCGCTGAAGTTATGTAGTGAAGATGCTGCTGTAGGTTAAATGAATATGATGTTGATTGTGGTGAAGATGTTCATTGAACTATGTAGTGAAGACGCTGCTGAGGATTATGTGGTTAAGATGATTCGGGAGTTACATAGTGAAGATGCTGCTGGGGTCATGTAGTGAAGATGCTGCTGTAGGTTAAATGAAGATGATATAGATTGTGGTGAAGATGTTCATTGAGTTATGTAGTGAAGACGCTGTTGAGGATTGTGTGGTTAAGATGATTCAGGAGTTTTGTAGTGAAGATGCTGCTGGCAATGTGGTGAAGATGCTGCTGGGGATATGTAGAGAAGATGCTGCTAGGGTTATGTAGTGAAGGTACTGCTGGGGTTATGCAGTTAAGGTGCTGTTAGGGTTATGTAGTAAAGATGCTGCTGGGGTTATGTAGTGAAGATGCTGTTGGGGTTATGCGGTGAAGATGCTGTTGGGGTTATGTGGTGAAGATGCTGTTGGGGATATGGGATGAAGATGCTGCTGGGGCTATGTGATAAAGATGCTGTTGGGGTTAAGTGATGATTGTGCTGCTGGAATAATGAGTGAAGATGTTACTGGGGATATGTGGTGAAGATGCCGCTGGGGTAATGTGGTGAAGATGCTCTTGGGTTTATGTAGTAAAGAGGATGTTGTGGTTATGTGGTAAAGATGCTGCTGGAGTTATGTAGTGAAGATGCTGCTGGGGTTATGTATTGAAGATGCTGCTGGGGTTATGTGGTGAAGATGCTGCTGGGGTTATGTATTGAAGATGCTGCTGGAGTTATGTGGTGAAGATGCTGCTGGGGTTATGTAGTGAAGATGCTGCTGGGGATATGTAGAGAAGATGCTGCTAGGGTTATGTAGTGAAGGTACTGCTGGGGTTATGCAGTTAAGGTGCTGTTAGGGTTATGTAGTAAAGATGCTGCTGGGGTTATGTAGTGAAGATGCTGTTGGGGTTATGCGGTGAAGATGCTGTTGGGGTTATGTGGTGAAGATGCTGTTGGGGATATGGGATGAAGATGCTGCTGGGGCTATGTGATAAAGATGCTGTTGGGGTTAAGTGATGATTGTGCTGCTGGAATAATGAGTGAAGATGTTACTGGGGATATGTGGTGAAGATGCCGCTGGGGTAATGTGGTGAAGATGCTCTTGGGTTTATGTAGTAAAGAGGATGTTGTGGTTATGTGGTAAAGATGCTGCTGGAGTTATGTAGTGAAGATGCTGCTGGGGTTATGTATTGAAGATGCTGCTGGGGTTATGTGGTGAAGATGCTGCTGGGGTTATGTATTGAAGATGCTGCTGGAGTTATGTGGTGAAGATGCTGCTGGGGTTATGTAGTGAAGATGCTGCTGGGGATATGTAGTTAAAATGTTGCTGGGGTTATGTACAGAAGATGCTGCTGGAGTTATGTGGTGAAAATGCTGGTGGGGTAATGTTGTGAAAATACTGTTGGGGTTATGTAATGAAGATGCTGCTGCTCTTATGTAGTGAAGATGCTGCTGAAGTTATGTAGTGAAGATGCTGCTGGGGTTATGCAGTGAAGATGCTTCTGGGGTTATGTAGTGAAGATGCTGCTGGGGTTATGTGGAGATGATGCTGTTGGGTTATGTGATGAAGATGCTGCTGGGGTTATGTAGTGAAAATACTGTTGGAGTTATGTGGTGAAAATGCAGATAGGGTAATGTTGTGAAGATGCAGCTTGCGTTATGTAGTGAAAAGGCTGTTGGGTAAAGTAGTGAAGACGCTGCAGGGGTAATAAGAGAGAAGTTGGTATGAATATGTGATGAAAATACTGCTGGGGTAATGAGTGAAGATTATGCTATGGTAATGTGGTGAAGATGATGTTTGGGTTATGTATTTAAGATGCTGCTGGGGTTATGTAGAGAAGATGCTGTTGGAGTTACGTAGTGAAGATGCTGCTCAGGTTAAGTGGTGAAGATGCTGCTGGAGTTATGTAGAGAAGATGCTGTTGGGATTACGTGGTGAAGATGCTGCTGGTGTTATAAGGTGACGATGCTGTTGGGGTTATGTAGTGAAGATGATGCTGGGGTTTCGTGGTGAAGATGCTGCTGGAGTTATGTAGAGAAGATGCTGTTGGGGTTACGTGGTGAAGATGCTGCTGGTGTTATAAGGTGACGATGCTGTTGGGTTATGTGATGAAAATGCTGCTGGGGTTATGTAGTGAAAATACAGTTGGGGTTATGTAATGAAGATGCTGACCGGGTTATGTAGTGAAGATACTGCTGGGGTTATGTAGTAAAGATGCTGCTAGTGTTATGTAGTGAAGATGCTGCTGTTGGTAATGCAATAAAGATGCTGTTAAGGTTATGTAGTAAAGATGGTGCTGGGGTTATGTAGTGAAGATGCTGTTGTGGTTATGTAGTGAAGATGCTGCTGGGGTTATGTGGTGAAAATGTTGCTAGGGTTATGTAGTGAAGATGCTGCTGAGGTTATGTAGAGATGTTGCTGTTGTGGTTATGTGGTGAAGATGCTGCTGGGGTTATGTATTGAAGATGCTGCTGTATGTTAAATAAAGATGATATAGGTTGTGGCGAAGATGTTCATTGAGTTATGTAGTAAAGACGCTGCTAAGGATTGTGTGGTTAAGATGATTCAGGAGTTATGTAGTGAAGATGCTGCTGGGGTTATATAGTGAAGAAGCTGCTGAGGTTATGTGGTGAAGATGCTGTTGGGTTATGTGATGAAAATGCAGCTGGGGTTATGTAGTGTAATACAGTTGGGGTTATGTAATGAAGATGCTGACGGGGTTATGTAGTGAAGATAATGCTGGGGTTATGTGGTGAAGATGCTGATGGGGTAATAGGGTGAAGATGCTGCTGGGGTTATGTAATGAAAAGCCTGTTGGGTTATGTGGTGAAGATGCTGCTTGGGTTATGTGGTAAAGATGCTATTGGGGTTATGTGATGAAGATGCTGCTGGGGTTATGTGGTGAAGATGCTGTTGGGGTTATGTGATGAAGATGCTGCTGGGGTAATTGGTGAAGATGTTGCTGGGGATATGTGGTGAAGATGCGGCTGGGGATATGTATTGAAGATGCTGCTGCTCTTATGTAGTGAAGATGCTGCTGGGGTTATGTAGTGAAGATGCTGCTGGGGTTATGCAGAGAAGATGCTGCTGGGGTTATGTGATGAAGATGCTGCTTTTGTTATGTAGTGAAAATACTGTTGGGGTTATGTAATGAAGATGCTGTTAGGGTTATTTAGTGAAGATGCTGCTGGGGTTATGTAGAGAAGATGCTGCTGGAATTATGTGGTGAAAATGCTGTTGGGGTAATGTTGTGAAAATACTGCTGGGGTTATGTAATGAAGATGCTGCTTGGGTTATGTGGTGAAGATGCTGCTTGGGTTATGTAGTGAAAAGGCTGTTGGGTAAAGTAGTGAAGACGCTGCTGGGGTAATGTAGTGAAGAAGCTGTTGGGGTTATGTGACGAAGATGCTAATGGGGTTATGTAGTGAAGATGATGCTGGGGTTACGTGGTGAAGATGCTGCTGGAGTTATGTAGAGAAGATGCTGTTGGGGTTACGTGGTGAAGATGCTGCTGGTGTTATAACGTGACGATGCTGTTGGGGTTATGTAGTAAAGATGCTGCTGGGGTTATGTTGAGAAGATGATAATGGGGTTATGTAGAGAAGATGCTGTTAGTGTTATGTAGTGAAGATGCTGCTGTTGGTAATGCAGTAAAGATGCTGTTAAGGTTATGTAGTAAAGATGGTGCTGGGGTTATGTAGTGAAGATGCTGTTGTGGTTATGTAGTGAAGATGCTGCTGTAGGTTAAATGAAGAAGATATAGGCTGTGTTGAAGATGTTAATTAAGTTATGTAGTGAAGATGCTGCTTGGGAAATGAAGTGATGATGCTGCTAGGGAAATGTGGTGAAGATGCTGCTGGGGTATGTGGTGAAGATGCTGCTGGGGTTATGTAGTGAAGATGCTGCTGGGGTTATGTAGAGATGTTGCTGTTGTGGTTATGTGGTGAAGATGCTACTGGGGTTATGTATTGAAGATGCTGCTGGGGTTATGTGGTGAAAATGCTGCTGGGGTAATGAGTGAAGATGTTGCTTGGGTTATGTGGTGAAGATGCGGCTGGGGTTATGTAGTGAAGGTGCTGCTGCTCTTATGTAGTGAAGATGCTGCTGGGGTTATGTAGAGATGATGCTGTTGTGGTTATGTGGTGAAGATGCTGCTGGGGTTATGTTATGAAGATGCTGATGGGGTAATAGGGTGAAGATGCTGCTGGGGTTCTGTAATGAAAAGCCTGTTCGGTTATGTGGTGAAGATGCTGCTTGGGTTATGTGGTAAAGATGCTATTGGGGTTATGTGATGAAGATGCTGCTGGGGTTATGTGGTGAAGATGCTGTTGGGGTTATGTGATGAAGATGCTGCTGGGGTAATGGGTGAAGATGTTGCTGGGGATATGTGGTGAAGATGCGGCTGGGGATATGTATTGAAGATGCTGCTGCTCTTATGTAGTGAAGATGCTGCTGGGGTTATGTAGTGAAGATGCTGCTGGGGTTATGTAGTGAAGATGCTGCTGGGGTTATGTGATGAAGATGCTGCTTGGGTTATGTAGTGAAAATACTGTTGGGGTTATGTAATGAAGATGCTGTTAAGGTTATTTAGTGAAGATGCTGCTGGGGTTATGTAGAGAAGATGCTGCTGGAATTATGTGGTGAAAATGCTGATGGGGTAATGTTGTGAAAATACTGTTGGGGTTATGTAATGAAGATGCTGCTTGGGTTATGTGGTGAAGATGCTGTTTGGGTTATGTAGTGAAAAGGCTGTTGATTAAAGTAGTGAAGACGCTGCTGGGGTAATGTAGTGAAGATGCTGTTGGGGTTATGTGACGAAGATGCTGTTAAGGTTATTTAGTGAAGATGCTGCTGGGGTTATGTAGAGAAGATGCTGCTGGAATTATGTGGTGAAAATGCTGATGGGGTAATAATGTGAAAATACTGTTGGGGTTATGTAATGAAGATGCTGCTTGGGTTATGTGGTGAAGATGCTGTTTGGGTTATGTAGTGAAAAGGCTGTTGATTAAAGTAGTGAAGATGCTGCTTGGGTTATGTGGTGAAGATGCTGCTGGGGTTATGTGGTGATGCAACCCGTTCTCACACAAGACAGCACATATATGACTTAATGCTTAAAGTCAATATGTTGAATATGACTTAGTAAATAAGTGATATATTCCCAGTTACTTTTTTACCAAGGCCCAAACTCTTCCTCACGTACCAATTTACGTTTCACAGTATCCGTCCATCAACGTAGATAGCAGAATAGTCGTGATTGGTTCAATTATAAGGAAAATTGTAGTTTTCAGGTCCCACATCGGTTGTGAAATTTACCTACTATTGTCCATGCTCTTATAATATTACAGATCAGCTACATCCTATTGATGGCTCGTAGTTTTGTTTTGAGAAATATTAGTTGTTCTTAGTAAATTATAATAAGCACTAAAAATTATTACATAGAATAACAGTCCTTCGTCAATCAATATTATATACCATAGTTTGTGCTTTACAAATCTTTAAAGGATGTTTTGTAGGAACGTTAACAGAAAACGATGTTACGTTGGAATGTCTATGGGGTAAACTACTGCAAACAGGATATTATTGTGTCTACTATACCAACTATAGCTAGGATGGGTATATTGTCCACTACCACCTGTTAGGTGGGTAAGGGGTCCAATACCACCCACAGGATAGGTATGAGGGTCACATCCACCCACAGGATGAGTATGGGGACCACATCCATCCACAGGAAGGGTATGGGGTCCAATACCACCCACAGGATGATTATGGCGTCCACTACAACCCACAGGATGGGTATGGGGCTCCAACCACTCATAGAATGAGTATGGTTCTCCAACCACCCATAGAATGGGTATGGGGTCCAATAACACCCACTGGATGTGCATGGCGTCCATTGTCGCGCGTCGAGCTCGAAAACCGCAGCATTCATTTTTATTTCGTTTTATTTTATTTATATATATACAAGAAGGTACATTGGGTTTGTGAGAATACATTGGATAGTACAGTAATTACATTCTTGTAAAGCCACTAGTACGGGCAGCGTTTCGGGCAGGTCCTTGATCTAGCAGATAATTTTAAGTAGGTAAGTTCAATCAGAATTGATAAATGAAAGGTACATTACAAGAGAAAAATGAGATGAGAGAGATAAGTAAGTATATTAAAGCACATTGTTATATTAAGCTCTGATTGATTACATTGACAGCTTGATTAGTAATTTAAACAAGATTAATAGACACCATACAGCAGATTGACAGCACATATAAGACAGCAATGATCACAATGGTAAAGATGTTCAGAATGGGTACATAAAGATTGGGAGACTGGGTAGCAAAAGATACAGATAAACAAGATTTATAAACACCATACAATAGAATGGCAGCACATAAAAGAAAACTCATCTCAGAAAACTCATGGTTCATCTCAGAACCATGCCTATTTCACGCAGATTTCTTAATAAACGTAAGAGTTTTATATGGCACAAGAAAGATAGAAATATAAGCTTCATTCTAAATACCTTACCATGGGTATATTTAAATTTAAAGCGAAGATACGTGTATTTTTATAATAGCCGAGCTCCGACCCCGGACAGATCGATCGACCGAGCAACTCTTTATTTATTTATTTATTTATTCATATACAAGAATGTACATTGGGAATGTGAGGATACATAATATGGTAATTACAGTCTTGTAAAGCCACTAGTACGCGCAGCGTTTCGGGCAGGTCCTTAATCAAAGAAAATTTTAAGAAGGTAAATGCTTGCAAAATTTATCGACAAAAAAATGATAACAGTTACGTGGAATGAAAAAAATAAGATGAGAGAAAATTGTAGGTACAGTATATTAAAGCACATAGGTAGCTAAGATTGATTGCAATGACAGCTTGAATGGTAGTTGACAAAAATTGGTAGGCACAATACAGCAGAAACAATATAAGATTGATTGCAATGACAGCTTGAATGGTAGTTGACAAAAATTGGTAGTCACAATCCAGCATATGGCTAGCACATAAAAGAAGACAGCAATGAACACAATGATAAGGTTGTTTGATACTACATAAAAATTAGGAGATTGGGTAACACTAGGTACAGAGCAAATTTAAAGCTCAGTGTAGGAAACTAAGAAGATGAAATTAGGTACTTTTTGGTTTTGCTTTTAAATAAGGCAAAAGTTTTACAGTTTTTCAATTCACTAGGGAGTGAGTTCCATAGACTAGGTCCCTTAATTTGCATAGAGTGTTTACACAGATTAAGTTTGACCCTGGGGATATCAAAGAGATATTTATTTCTGGTGTGGTGATAATGGGTCCTATTACATCTGTCCAGGGAGAGTTTCAGAGCATGGTCTGCATTTAAGAACAGGGTTTTGTAAGTGTAGTTGACACAAGAGAATGTGTGGAGGGAGTTAATATTTAGCAAGTTTAGGGATTTAAACAAGGGAGCTGAGTGTTGTCTGAAAGCAGAGTTAATTATTATTCTGATAGCAGATTTTTGCTGTGTGATGATGGGCTTAAGGTGGTTTGCAGTGGTAGACCCCCATGCACAGATACCATAATTAAGATAGGGGTAGATTAGTGCATAATATAGTGAGAGGAGAGCAGAGTTAGGAACATAATATCTGATTTTGGAGAGTATACCAACTATCTTAGAGACTTTCTTAGTTATGTGTTGAATGTGGGTGCTGTAGTTGAGTCTCTTGTCTAGGAATAGGCCAAGAAACTTGCCATCATTCTTATTACTGATGTTATTGTTGTCTATCTGTAGCTGAATTGCATTTGATGATTTGCTTTCTCTCAGAACAATGTTTATTTCACGTGAATTCGTTAATAAACCTATATGTTTTATATGTCTCAAGAAAGGCAGACATATAAGCTTCACTTTAAACACTTTACCATAGACATATTTAAAGTTCTAATGAAGATACATGTATTTTAAAAATTACGGAGCTCCCACCCCGTACAGACTGAACGACAGAGCAACTCTCTCTCAGATCAATGTTTATTTCACTTAAATTCGCTAATAAACACAAATGTTTTATATGTCTTAAGCAAGATAGAAATAAGAGTTTCATTTTAAATACATTACAATAGACATATTTATAGCTCAAGTGAAGATACATAAGTTTTTATAGTAGCGCTCAGTAGCTTGTCGGGCATGGAGTGCAGACGCCTACGCACTTGCCGATATATTGTATAATTAACAAAGATACGCTAATAAAGCCTAAAATCTTATATGCCTCCAGAAAGACCGAGATATGAACATTATTATGATTGCACCAAATGAAATATATCATGTTCGAGAACAAAGATATATCAATTTTAAATTAAGTTTCGACTCTTGCTCGGGCAAGAGAGATGGGGCGACTCTCGCCCCATCTATTGGGGATTCTGTCCACTAAAGACCCAAAGCTACTCAAACCCTTCTAGCATTATTTAGGTAATGAAGTAATATGGTATATATACTCACTATAATGTGGGTGTTGAATGCAGAACATGAGAAAACATATATTTACTCCAAACTAATATAATTTCATTATGAAATAAGTAGCATCAAAGGAAGTCGACGGTCTAAGCGTCAATGTTGTGGAGCGACTTATCCAAGATATATCGTTGTTTGGAAAGTGTTTGTTGGCATATCCAGTTGTCGCACTTCTCTGCACAAATTATCACAAATTTAAATTATAATGTTAACAAGTAGAATACGTATTTTTAATAAAATCCAACATAACTAGCCAGAAAACATTTAACATTTATTAAAAATATATGTTTGGAAGTTAAATCGACTTCATAGGACAATAGTTTTGTTATATTACAAAAAAAAAAATATATACTCGTTATTCGTTGACATGCGTTCGCTACTTAAACTACCATGTACTGTACTTATGTAAAATCTCCCATGTCTCTTCGCTCATCTCACCAAACCCTACAGGCTCTGTGATATATTGTTTAATTAATTGAGATTCACAAATAAAGCTTATAATTGTATATGTTATCAAAAAGGCAGAGCTTAGTTTAGTTCATTTATTATGCACCCCATACCCATCCTATAGACGATAGTGGAGTGTTACAGAGGCACATAATGGGCTCAGGGACTGAGCCCCACAATTCATATAGCCAAGCAAGTTATAATCTTGATAAGCTAGTTACAAAAGTCAATGCACATTGTCACATCAACAATGGGCTCGAGACCGACCACAAGTACAGTTTATAATTTAAGCAACTGACATATATGGAGGGCTAGTGTCACAATTGATACGTTTATCCTACACATAACCTCCTCTCCCCCTTCAAATGGGCAGCGGTGGATAGGTTACAATCAAGTCGTTTTTTGCGTTTTATTCAGAGATTAGATCTTATTGGGTGAGGAAAGATATTCATATTTTAAAGAAGGCTTCTTGGCTGATGCTCTCCATTGATGGAAAATATACAACCTTTTGAAAATCAATGTTAGTTTGATCTAGATATTGTAATTAACGAAAGTATTTATGTCATCAGAAAGGTAGAAATATAGGCTACATTTAAAATCCTTTGTCATAAATATAACTGAAGTGAAAACGAAGATATATGCGTTTTGATAGTTACTTGATGGCTAGCTCTGAGAGTGTGAAGCCCTGCACACCAGCCAATAAATTGTATAATTAGTTTCCATATATTTTAATTAATCTTAAAAATCTATATGTCAGAAGAAAGGAAGATGTAGCCGTTAATGTGACAACATTTAAAAATATATATCTCTTAAGTTAAATAAATAATACTACCTTATCGCCTGTGTCTGGACACATGAAAACTACCTAGGTATCAGTATCCAGCCAGGCGGGGATCACAGGCTGCACAATACTGATAAATTATGTAATGCACTACTTGTGGTCGATCTCGAACCCATTTATGATGTGACGACTTATAGTGAATTTTGTAACTAGCTCATCAAGATTGTAACTTGCTTAGCTAAATGAATTGTGGGGTTCGGTCCATTCATTTCCTTTCTTTATTATGCACCCCATAATACCCATTCCGTGGGCGGTGATGTAAAGGATTACAGAGGCACATAATCGGTTCAGGAACTGAACCCTCTAGTTCGTTTAGCTAAGCAAATAACAATCTTTTGACGCTAGTTACAAAATTATTAATGTACACATACATGTACATATACATACGTATACATATATACATACACATACATATTTAATCAACCAAACAAATACATACATCAGTAATCTTTTGTCACAAGTAATTCAACAAAAGGCTCACAACAGTCACTATAAAAGGCACTTTACGTCTATGAGGAGTCGCAGTTACTAGTCTTGCTCCACACCCACCCAACTGGGCGGCAGCTTTACAGTCATTTGCTGCATACTTACCCAACTGGGCGGCAGCTTAACAGTCATGTGCTGCACACATACCCAACTGGGCGGCAGCTTTGCAGTCATGTGCTGCACACATACCCAACTGGGTGGCAGCTTTACAGTCATGTGCTCCACACCCACCCAACTAGGCGGCAGCTTTACAGTCATTTGCTGCATACTTACCCAACTAGGCGGCAGCTTTACAGTCATGTGCTCCACACCCACCCAACTGGGCGGCAGCTTTACAGTCATGTGCATGCATTACCTACAGTAAGCAAATTTTGGATACTTCGCTAAGATTTCGGGCAGCACATCATTATGAATGAAGTACTTATACACATTTCATGGACACTATTGATGTTGTTATCTTTAAATTCCGCGATTTTTTCGCATTCCATTATATAATGACGCAAAGTATGCGAATAGTTCTGCTGACAGAGTTTACATTTAGTCAAATCTACATCATCAGATGTTACAAATTCCCAGAGGTACTTGTAGCCGAGCCTAAACCAAGCAGTGGTAACATCTAGAAGTCTGCTAGCATTATTGGATGACCCATAGACGTGCGATTCATCAAAGTGTATACAATATTTTGAAATTGAGAGTCAGTGTTGTAACATAAATTGGTAAATCATAAATATTGTAAGTTAAGAATCTGAGGCATGTGTGTGTGTTGGGGGGGGGGGGGAATACCCTTGGTAAGCGAGAGTGAAAAGTAACCTTACACGTTCTGCGGTCAATGTGGGGGGCGAGGGAGGGTGGGAGAGTCAAATCCACCCTCCAACATCTGGGAATAGTACCTGAAAACTGAAATAAATATATAACACTGTACGGTACAGTTGTGTTTAATTATGTTTTGTGATTCCTTTGGAAAAGGTATTTGTGCACCAAGTACTACTAGGTCAGTATGAGATATGCTGAATGTTGTCAATATACCATCTGAATACGCCTCACTTTGCGTTAATCATTGGACGTCCTAATGATTAAGGTCCCCAAAAGGACTTAATCAGACCTCAGTGGACATTTTTACTCTCACTCTCTCTCTCTCTCAGAGCATCCCCTTGTGTGTTGTATGTGGGTGCTGAAGTTCAGTCTCTTCTCTATGTATAGGTGAAGGAACTTTCCATAATTGTTATTGCTAATCTTTACTTGTAATACTGGGTATACATCCGGTGTTCTTACCCTCGACCGCGGCGAGGGTAAGCCGCGGCCGTATGGTCTGAAACCCACAAATATTTACAATGGGGAGGGGGGGGGGGGATAACATTTCCTCTTCAAGCACGCGCACACAAATGAACTATGTTACTTAACTGAAAGCACTCAGCACTCGTACAACATAATTTACACGATTTCTCATGATAATTATACTTCTTACCAGCATATATACAGTATAGTACCTAGGAGGTTCTCTTCAATGATATCTAAGATAATTAAAAGAACCCAAGCAAACTACTGTGGAAATGTGCAGGACAAACATATCAATTGTGACACTAGCTCTCCACATATGGCATTTGCTTAATTTAGAAACTGTACCTGTGGTCGATCTCGAACACATGTTGTTGATGTGACGATGTATTATGAATTTTGTGGCTAGCTCCTCAAGATTGTAACTTGCTTAGATAAATAAATTGTGTGTTCAGTCCCTGAACCCATTATGTGATAAATTAACTAAACTAAAAACTATAGTATGGCGACGAAACCTGAACTGCATAATATAAATAGGGATTAACCAGAAAAAGATATAGGTGAAGAATAACACCAGGTAACTGTAAAGCTGCCGCCCAGTTGGGTGGGTGTGGAGCACATGACAGTAAAGCTGCCGCCCAGTTGGGTGGGTGTGGAGCACATGACTGTAAAGCTGCCGCCCAGTTGGGTGTGGAGCACATGACTGTAAAGCTGCCGCCCAGTTGGGTGGGTGTGGAGCACATGACTGTAAAGCTGCCGCCCAGTTGGGTGGGTGTGGAGCACATGACTGTAAAGCTGCCGCCCAGTTGGGTGGGTGTGGAGCACATGACTGTAAAGCTGCCTCCCAGTTGGGTGGGTGTGGAGCACATGACTGTAAAGCTGCCGCCCAGTTGGGTGGGTGTGGAGCAAGACTAGTAACTGTGCGACTCTTCATAGATGTAAAGTGCCTTGTATAGTTACTGTTGTGAGCCTCTTGTTGAATCACTTGTGATACAAAAGATTACTGATGTGTGTATTTGTGTGGGTGATTAAATATGCATGTGTATGTATATATGTATATGTACATGTATGCATAAGTATGTGTACATTAATAATTTTGTAACTAGCGTCAAAAGATTGTTATTTGCTTCGCTGAACGAACTAGAGGGTTCAGTTCCTGAACCGATTATGTGCCTCTGTAAACCTTTACACCACCGCCCACGGGATGGGTATTATGGGGTGCATAATAAAGAAAGAAAATGAATGGACCGAACCCCACAATTCATTTAGCTAAGCAAGTTACAATCTTGATGAGCTAGTTACAAAATTCACTATAAGTCGTCACATCATAAATGGGTTCGAGATCGACCACAAGTAGTGCATTACATAATTTATCAGTATTGTGCAGCCTGTGATCCCCGCCTGGCTGGATACTGATACCTAGGTAGTTTTCATGTGTCCAGACACAGGCGATAAGGTGGTATTATTTATTTAACTTAAGAGATATATATTTTTAAATGTTGTCACATTAACGGCTACATCTTCCTTTCTTCTGACATATAGATTTTTTTAAGATTAATTAAAATATATGGAAACTAATTATACAATTTATTGGCTGGTGTGCAGGGCTTCACACTCTCAGAGCTAGCCATCAAGTAACTATCAAAACGCATATATCTTCGTTTTCACTCCAGTTATATTTATGACAAAGGATTTTAAATGTAGCCTATATTTCTACCTTTCTGAAGACAAATACTTTCGTTAATTACAATATCTAGATCAAACTAACATTGATTTTCAAAAGGTTGTATATTTTCCATCAATGGAGAGCATCAGCCAAGAAGCCTTCTTTAAAATATGAATATCTTTCCTCACCCAATAAGATCTAATCTCTGAATAAAACGCAAAAAACAACTTGATTGTAACCTATCCACCGCTGCCCATTTGATGGGGGAGAGGGGGTTATGTGTACGATAAACGTATCAATTGTGACACTAGCCCTCCATATATGTCAGTTGCTTAAATTATAAACTGTACTTGTGGTCGGTCTCGAGCCCATTGTTGATGTGACAATGTGCATTGACTTTTGTAACTAGCTTATCAAGATTATAACTTGCTTGGCTATATGAATTGTGGGGCTCAGTCCCTGAGCCCATTATGTGCCTCTGTAACACTCCACTATCGCCCATAGGATGGGTATGGGGTGCATAATAAATGAACTAAACTAAGCTCTGCCTTTTTGATAACATATACAATTATAAGCTTTATTTGTGAATCTCAATTAATTAAACAAGGCGATGAGTCACAATAACGTGGCTGAAGTATGTTGACCAGACCACACACTAGAAGTTGAAGGGACGACGACGTTTCGGTCCGTCCTGGACCATTCACAATCGACTTGAGAATGGTCCATGACGGACCGAAACGTCGTCGTCCCTTCAACTTCTAGTGTGTGGTCTAGTCAACTTAATTAAACAATATATCACAGAGCCTGTAGGGTTCGGTGAGATGAGCGAAGAGACATGGGAGATTTTACATAAGTACAGTACATGGTAGTTTAAGTAGCGAACGCATGTCAACGAATAGCGAGTATATATAACAAAACTATTGTCCTATGAAGTCGATTTGAAGTTAGTGATAGACACCAATGTGTAGCCATCAATAATATAATCTCTCCCATTCTACCAATAACTGTTGGAGTGCCACAGGGCAGCATCTTGGGACCTCTTCTTTTTCTTATATACATTAATGATCTGCCTAATGTCTCCAACATTCTGAAACCTATTTTGTTTGCTGATGATACAACCCTCATCTACTCCAACCCCAACCCACATACACTAAATGGTGTTGGTAATAATGAACTAAAAAGAGTCCACTTATGGATGTCAACCAACAAACTAACACTTAACATAGAAAAGACCTACTACATCCTATTTGGAAGCAAATCTACAAATGCAATTCAGCTTCAGATAGACAATGTAAACATTAGCAATAAAAATGATGGAAAGTTTCTTGGCCTATTCCTAGACAAGAGACTCAATTTCAGTACCCACATACAACACATAACTAAGAAAGTCTCTAAAACATTTGGTATACTCTCCAAAATCAGATATTATGTACCTAACTCTGCTCTCATCTCTCTATATTATGCACTAATCTATCCCTATCTCAACTATGGTATCTGTGCATGGGGTTCAACCACTGCAAACCACCTCAAGTCCATCATCACCCAGCAAAAATCTGCTATCAGAATAATATCAAATTCTGCTTTCAGACAACACACAGCCCCTTGTTTAACTCCCTAAACATGCTAAACATAATCTCACTCCATAAATTCTCTTGTGTCAACTACATTTACAAAACCCTGTTCTTAAATGCAAATCCTGCTCTGAAACTCTTCCTGGACAGATCTAATAGGACCCATTATCACCACACAAGAAATAAATATCTCTTTGATATCCCCAGAGTTAAACTTAATCTGTGTAAACACTCTATGCAAATAAAGGTACCCAGTTTATGGAACTCACTCCCTACTGAATTGAAAAGCTGTCCAACTTTTACATCATTCAAAATCAATACTAAAAGGTATCTAATTTCATCTTCATAGTTTTTCACTTTTTGCCTTAAAATTGCACTGTATCTATTGCTACCCAATCTCCCAACCTTTATGTTCCCAATTTGAACATCTTTACCATTGTGATCATTGCTGTCTTCTTATATGTGCTGCCAATCTGCTGTATGGTGTTTATAAATCTTGTTTATCTGTATCTTTTGCTACCCAGTCTCCCAATCTTTATGTACCCAATCTGAACATCTTTACCATTGTGATCATTCCTGTCTTATATGTGCTGTCAATCTGCTGTATGGTGTCTATTAATCTTGTTTAAATTACTAATCAAGCTGTCAATGTAATCAATCAGAGCTTTAATATAACAATGTGCTTTAATATACTTACTAAGTTCTCTCATCTCATTTTTCTCTTGCAATGTATCTTTGTCATTTATCAATTCTGATAGAAATTACCTACTTAAAATTATCTGTTAGATTAAGGACCTGCCCGAAACGCTGTGCGTACTAGTGGCTTTACAAGAGTGTAAATACTGTACTATCCAATGTATTCTCACAAACCCAATGTACCTTCTTGTATATATATAAATAAATAAATAAAATAAATAAATTTAACTTCCAAACATATATTTTTTAATAAATGTTAAATGTTTTCTGACTAGTTATGTTAGATTTTATTAAAAATATGTATTCTACTTGTTAACATTATAATTTAAATTTGTGATAATTTGTGCAGAGAAGTGCGACAACTGGATTTGCCAACAAACACTTTCCAAACAATGATATATCTTGGATAAGTCGCTCCACAACATTGACGCTTGGACCGTCGACTTCCTTTGATGCTACTTATTTACTTGTTTCATAATGAAATTACATTAGTTTGGAGTAAATATATGTTTTCTCATGTTCTGCATTCAACACCCACATTATAGTGAGTATATATACCATATTACTTCATTACCTAAATAATGCTAGGAGGGTTTGAGTAGCTTTGGGTTGTGACGGTAACGCGTTGGTGTTCGGCTGTTTAAGGCTAGGGGTATGGCCTCGTCACATAGTTATAAAAAAAAATAGAAAAAACTGGAACTTCGTCTGTGGTAAGATAAGGAGAAGACACACAAAACACAAGTAAACTTTAACAATGAAATTTTAATTACGTTAAATAAATCAAAATATGAAAAAATGGACAAACAAATTTGTATAATAAAATCAATCAATCAAAATAATAAGAATAATTAAATGACACAATGACAAGTTACGTTAAGATAAAATAACAGGAAGTGCAATACAAAATAAAGGGAAGGTGCTGGAATATTGGCTTTAAGCTACCACCTCTCTCAGTACACGCTAACGTCTAGCCGGGAGGAGTGGTAACCACGAAAGCACTGAACATTCTGAGGTCTGAGGTCGTGGCGACCCCAGACATCAAGTAGTATGGGGGGGCGAGTGCAGTTGCAGCCAGACCGGCGACCAATCAGCGGAGCCGGTAGCGATCAACAGGTAGTTTGGCGGTTTGAGTCTGAACAGGTGTCTCTGGCTGCAACGTTTTGCGCTCTGGCAAACCTTGCTGGTGTTGTTGTCGTTGTTGGACATTTCTTCCATAGTAGTATTATATAATTTCAACGACGTAATTATGGAGGGAAGAGCAGGCTCAATCTCTGGAAGGAGATTATCGTCACAACTCTCCCCCGAAGCCTGCGGTTCTGGAAGAAGTACGTCGTTATGTGGTGGAGTAATGGATGGAGTCGCTTCTACTTCATAAACTCTGGAGAAATCATGGGCTAAGATGTTGTCAGACTCTTGGTATAGCGTGTCTCCAGGTTGAATTTCTGCAGTTAGCAAGCCCATAGTAGAAGACGTTGAGATGAGAAGTGGGCGTGCTGCAGGAGGTGTAGGGTGGTGTGGTCCGTGTTGATGGTGGACCGAGCACTTTTCAGGTGTGGAGTGAAGTGCTGAAGCTTCAGGATGATGAAGAGTAGCTCCTTGCCAATTGTTCCGTAGTTCCTTGTAGCAGTAGTCGCTGACAGGTGTATTCTTCTCGCCTCGTTGCTGCATCACGACACCACCAACGTCGGTACCATTGGCGTCGACATGGAGGATGAAGGGCTTATCTGACGAGGTGAGAGTGGAATTAGAAGAGGGCAAAGGAGCACGATTATTATCCTGAAAGCATTTGGGAAGATCATTAAGGATTTCGGAATTAGAAAGCGCTGACTTCTTGCCAGTGCTTTCGGGAGGAGAAGCTGGGAAGGTCTCGCTGTGGATGTAGGGTTCTGTGAAGGTGGAATAGTTAGTCAGGACAGTGGGAGGAGTACCATTATATTGCTTCAGGAGGTTGACGTGGCACAGCTGGGTCTTCCGCCGCCTATCTGGAGTCTCTATTACGTAGCTGTTATTATTCCTGCACTCTTTGACGCAGTAGGGTCCTGAAAACCTGTTTTGTAAAGGTGAACCTGGGATAGGGAAATAGGCAAGGACGAAGTCTCCCGGCTTGAATTTTCTTACTTTGCTGGTCTGGTCGTAATGAGTCTTCATTCTCACCTGGGCTTTCAATAGATTATCATGGGCAAAGCGGTGGACTCTCTCTAGAATGTGTTGAAGGTTTTGAAGAAACTGGGGCACATTCTGATGCTCACTGAAGGTGGCATCTCTGAGAGAGTCTTTGAAAGCCTTAAGGGGAGTACGGCACTTACGGCCGTAGAGCATCTCATAAGGAGATACTCCTAGGGACTCATTGGGGAGACTTCTGAAAATACACATTATAAGGTCAATCTGCTTATCCCAATCCTTCGAGGTTTCACTACAAAACTTTTTCAAGAGTGCTTTGATGGTCTGATGACTACGTTCAAGAGAACCCTGTGAAGCAGGATGATAGGGGCTGGACAATACCTGTTTGATGTTGAACTCCTCCAGTGTCCTTTTGAAGAGATCACTGGTGAAGTTGGTACCACAGTCACTTTGAATCTCCCTGGGAAATCCGTATTGAGTGAAGATCTTCAATAGATGTTTTATAACCGTAGCAGCCGTGATGTTCTTCACTGGAACTGCTATGGGAAATCTGGTGGTAGGACACAGGATGGTTAGGATGTAGGCGTTACCTGAACTGGTCCGAGGTAAAGGACCAACACAGTCTATTATGAGTCTGTGGAAAGGTTCCGCAGGCACCTGTGTGGGAATCAGTGGTGCTCTGGGAATGGAGACGTTCGGTTTGCCTGCCATCTGACATGTATGACACTGTTTTACGTACTGTTTGACGTTATTTACCATACCTGGCCAGTAGTAGTCTTGACGAATCCCATGGTAAGTCTTGTTGAAGCCGTAGTGGGAGAATGCTCCGTGGGCCAGGTGTAGAATATTGGGCCGCAGGCTGGTGGGAATCACAAGTTGTTCGATGTTGGCCCAATCGTCCTCCTCCTTCAGTTTACTGGGTCTATATCTGCGGTAGAGCAAGTCATTCTCTAGGAAGAACCCAGGAATACTGTCGGGTTGAGTCTCAGCCTGGAAAAACAATGGTGTTAAAGTAAGATCTTCCCTCTGCAACTTACGGAACTCCAACTTGGTCAGATGCGGGGGTAGTTTCTGAGGGTCTTGAGGGACAGCGGTAGCAGTAGAGTCAGCTGGCTGTGGACGTGCGGCTTGTGCACGGGTGGTCACGAGAACCGGAGGAGAAACTTCATCACTCTCTTGAACCTCTGCTGGAACATACTCTAGAATAGGGTTTATTGGCACAGAGTTACACACCTGGGGTTTGTCCATGACGATCAGGTTGGTCGGTTGCAGGTCTTCTGCCAAGTCGTTGCCTAGGAGAAGTTGCACTCCAGGCATGGGAAAAGGCTTTTCCCTGACGGCGACTTGGACTTCCCCGTTCACGTAGGGACAATCCAGGTGGACTCTGGCGAGAGGGTATGGAGTGGTAGCAGTGAGGTCAGTGATGAAGACAGTTTCTCCGGTGTAGACGATGTTGGGCACAGCCGACTTCAAGATGATCGATTGTAGAGCCGCTGTGTCCCTCAAGATCTTCAATTTGAAACGTCCCTCCGGATTTGAACCGTTGGCAGAGACAGTTCCAGTATACAGGTGGTTACTGAAAAGAGAAAGATCATTAATATCAACACCAACATTCATCACAGGCTTACCGGACTTAGGAGGAGTTGGTTTGGGTCTTTGTTGGTCAGTGGTTCCCTTGTATTGAGACTTACCACACTTGTCTATGGTATGTCCATAGAGTCTACAATACTTGCAGTACAGTTGTGAACCAGCTTGATCGGGGCTCACCTTCTCGTAACTGTACCACGACTTCTTACTGGAGGATGGTTCGGGTGTCAGCCGGTGGATGAGGCTGAAAGTGTCAGCCGACTTAGCACAATTCAGGTAATCGGTTTCTTCTTTATCTGCTAAGTAGAGGCGGACAGGAGGCGGCACACGTCTCAAGAATTCTTCAACAAGCATCAGGTTGACGAGTTCTGTAAAAGTAGAGACATGTGCTGCTTCCAGCCATTTCATGAAATACCTCCGTTTCGTGTTAGCAAACTCAAGGAAGGTAGTGGTACTTGCCTTCAGGTGGTCACGGAATTTCCTTCTATAACTTTCGGTGGAAAGTAGGTAGGCGTCTAACACTGCTTGTTTCAGAGTGTAGTAGTCATTCTCAGACGCCAAAGTACTGAGTGTGACTGCAGCTCTACCTGTAAGATGGACTCTGAGAAGTGTGGCCCATTGGTCGACAGGCCAACTGAGTTGATTAGCAAGGGTTTCAAAGGTGGTGAAGAACACATCAACTTCTGCTTCTACAAAGGATGGCATTAACTTACTTGCATGCGATATATTAAAACTGACGGGAAGATTGGCAGTAGCTTGCTGGCGTTGAGCGAGGTGGGAAGTTTCCAACGTGTATTCTCGTTGACGACACTCAAGAGCCAGAGTCGCTTGTTGCTTGTCATGTTCACGTTGCATTTCCAACTCGCGTTGTTTGGTTTCAAGCCGTATGCGTTCCCGCTCCTGGAGTAAGGCAATCTCACGTTCTTGTTCTTCCCTTCGTATGGCAGCTGCTTCCCTTTGCTGCTCACGCTCAATCTTGGCCAGTTCCAATTGGAGTTTCATCGTTGCCAAATCAGTTTTTCCTGCAATATAGTAAGTTTCATGAGTTTCAGAGTCTATCTTACCTTGCTCTAAATAGTAATCCAGCAACAGGTTGTGTAGGTCATTTTTGTTGGCTTGGTAGGGAACTTCTAGTTGATACTCATGTGCAAGAGTTTGTAATTCAGTCTTCTTGGCACGACTTAAAGTCCCTATTTCACCTGCTGGATTTGTACGGAAAGCTTGGAGACGAAACATGGTGAAATTAGCAAATAAAGGTACACGAATATTCAATAGTGAATGTCAGAAACAGGACAACGTGGCAACTGATACCTATCCTGTGAGATCTTTAACAATTAAAGTTAAGTAAAAGATAAATGATTAAATTAAATCAAGGGCGCAGAAAATCTTGTACCCGGTACTCATGTAAGAGGATAAGGGCAAGAAAATCCTACTAACAAATGAAACAGAGTTTCGAAAACAAATGAAACAGTTAAATGCTTCAAAAGTAAAATTGGTAGTCCAAGGATGTAGGCATACCTTGCCAAGTCTCTATAGGACATAAAGCAAGTTTTTCCTACTGAATTTAATATGATACTTACAGAATTAGCGAACTTTTGTGCTCTGAAAAGTAAGCTAATTCCCTACCGTTGTATGTATCATCATCTCTGACTGACGTGTAGGGGTGCGAGGTGTCAACTGGTGACGAGAACTGCTGCTGAGGTCCCAATTCAGCAACTAAAGTTCGAGCTAGAGGAACTATGGCCCTCTTTGTCCTCCTACAGTCAGATTGCAGAAGATTGGGTACTCTTGACCCGGGGCAGACCACAGTACCAGGGTACCAATATGATGATCTGTCAAAATGAGAAATATTCAAGGGACATAGATGGTAAACACGAGTAATAACACGGAGGGAGAGATGACCAATTAAGAGTATGACTGCGGCCTACAGTCACCACGTAATCCAAAGTTGTCTCACCTTCACCATATGTTACTCTCGTAATGCACAATACACCGCACCTTATAAAAAATGAAATTGAATATGAAAAATAGTAAAGCTACGTTAACAAAGTTAAATACGCTTACCATAAATTACCACTTGGCACCAGTACCTGAGTGAAGCTCCTAGGACAGGCCCCCATATAACTTGTGACGGTAACGCGTTAGTGTTCGGCTGTTTAAGGCTAGGGGTATGGCCTCGTCACATAGTTATAAAAAAAAATAGAAAAAACTGGAACTTCGTCTGTGGTAAGGTAAGGAGAAGACACACAAAACACAAGTAAACTTTAACAATGAAATTTTAATTACGTTAAATAAATCAAAACATGAAAAAATGGACAAACAAATTTGTATAATAAAATCAATCAATGAAAATAATAAGAATAATTAAATGACACAATGACAAGTTACGATAAGATAAAATAACAGGAAGTGCAATACAAAATAAAGGGAAGGTGCTGGAATATTGGCTTTAAGCTACCACCTCTCTCAGTACACGCTAACGTCTAGCCGGGAGGAGTGGTAACCACGAAAGCACTGAACATTCTGAGGTCTGAGGTCGTGGCGACCCCAGACATCAAGTAGTATGGGGGGGCGAGTGCAGTTGCAGCCAGACCGGCGACCAATCAGCGGAGCCGGTAGCGATCAACAGGTAGTTTGGCGGTTTGAGTCTGAACAGGTGTCTCTGGCTGCAACGTTTTGCGCTCTGGCAAACCTTGCTGGTGTTGTTGTCGTTGTTGGACATTTCTTCCATAGTAGTATTATATAATTTCAACGACGTAATTATGGAGGGAAGAGCAGGCTCAATCTCTGGAAGGAGATTATCGTCGCAGGGTCTTTAGTGGACAGAATCCCCAATAGATGGGGCGAGAGTCGCCCCATCTCTCTCGCCTGAGCAAGAGTCGAAACTTAATTTAAAATTGATATATCTTTGTTCTCGAACATGATATATTTCATTTGGTGCAATCATAATAATGTTCATATCTCGGTCTTTCTGGAGGCATATAAGATTTTAGGCTTTATTAGTGTATCTTTGTTAATTATACAATATATCGGAAAGTGCGTAGGCGTCTGCACTCCATGCCCGACAAGCTACTGAGCACTACTAAAAAAACATATGTATCTTCACTTGAGCTATAAATATGACTATTGTAATGTATTTAAAATGAAGCTCTTATTTCTATCTTGCTTAAGACATAAAACATTTGTGTTTATTAACGAATTTACATGAAATAAACATTGATCTGAGAGAGAGTTGCTCTGTCGTTCAGTCTGTACGGGGTGGGAGCTCCTTAATTTTTAAAATACATGTATCTTCATTAGAACTTTAAATATGTCTATGGTAAAGTGTTTAATGTGAAGCTTATATGTCTGCCTTTCTTGAGACATATAAAACACATATGTTTATTAACGAATTCACATAAAATAAACATTGTTCTGCGAGAGTTGCTCGGTCGATCGATCTGTCTGGGGTCGGCTATTATAAAAATACACGTATCTTCGCTTTAAATTTAAATATACCCATGGTAAGGTATTTAGAATGAAGCTTATATTTCTATCTTTCTTGTGACATATAAAATTCTTACATTTATTAAGGAATCTGCGTGAAATAGGCATGGTTCTGAAATGAATGCTGTGGTTTTCGAGCTCGACAATGGACGCCATACACATCCAGTGGGTGTTATTGGACCCCATACCCATTCTATGGGTGGTTGGAGCCCCATACTCATTCTATAGGTGGTTGGAGCCCCATACCCATCCTGTGGGTTGTAGTGGACGCCATACTCATCCTGTGGGTGGTATTGGACCCCATACCCTTCCTGTGGGTGGATGTGGTCCCCATACTCATCCTGTGGGTGGATGTGGTCCCCATACTCATCCTGTGGGTGGATGTGACCCTCATACCCATCCTGTGGGTGGTATTGGACCCCTTACCCACCTAACAGGTGGTAGTGGACAATATACCCATCCTAGCTATAGTTGGTATAGTGGACACAATAATATCCTGTTTGCAGTAGTTTACCCCATAGACATTTCAACGTAACATCGTTTTCTGTTAGCGTTCCTACAAAACTTCCTTTAAAGATTTGTAAAGCACAAACTATAGTATATAATATTGATTGACGAAGGACTGTTATTCTATGTAATAATTTATAGTGCTTATTATAATTTACTAAGAACAACTAATATTTCTCAAAACAAAACTACGAGCCATCAATAGGATGTAGCTGATCTATAAGAGCATGGAAAATAGTAGGTAAATTTCACAACCCATGTGGGACCTGAAAACTACAATTTTCCTTATAATTGAACCAATCACGACTATTCTGCTATCTACGTTGACGGATGGATACTGTAAGACGTAAATTGGTACGTGAGGAAGAGTTTGGGCCTTAGAAAAAAAGTAACTGGGAATATATCACATATTTACTAATTCATATTCAACATTTTTATTACCCTGTTAATTAACCATTACTAAGCTAATTATCTTCAAGATCATTTTTTTATGATTATTATTTTTCTTATTATTTTTTATTTTACATTTATATTGTCAGTCTCTACTGATTTTTTGTGTTTTATTTTATGTAACTTCTGTGTCCTCCCTGGCTATCTATTGGATCTTTATTTTACTTCTAAATTGTTACTATTTTATTGTATCTGCTCTTATTCTTGTGTTTTGCTTTATCGTGTATCTTGTATCGTGATCCCTCTGCATCTCTATGCACACTGATATTGATCCTGATCAAAATCTTCTGTCTCATATCTATACCAACCAGCACATTGATCATCATTATTGTAAGTATTTCACAGCACACCAGGCTAAAAACAAACTCCAAAATAGCACCTATCTATCAGTTTATAACCAAAATGTTAGATCACTTGGTAAACATTTTGACGATTTAAATGCACTACTCACAGCACTAGGTACTAACCTATCGTTCATTATTTTAACAGAAACTTGGCTAAATAAAGACTATACCCAACTCTACAACTTAGCTGGTTATAAAGCCATTCATAACTGTAGGCCTAATAAAAAAGGTGGTGGCACAGCTATATATTACCGAGATACATTTATCTGCAACAGTGTTATTAGTGACAGAGATGACTACTGTGAATATACTTTTGCTCAGTTTACAATTAAATCCCTTAAATCCTCTTTGACTATTGGAGCCATCTATAGATTTCCTAATACTAACATAGCTTCTTTCTCAGACAACCTAAGGAATCTTATTATAAACAACAATCTCAACAAAAACCACATCATTCTGGGAGGAGACTTTAATATTGACCTGGGTCAACAAAACTGCTCTCAAGTTGACTATTTCCTTAACAGCATGAACTCCTGTATGCTAATCCCCACTATCACCAAACCTACCCGAGTCACTCAAACATCAGCCACTACCTTGGACCACATATGGACAAACATAACAGCTCCCCTTGTATCTGGTATAATCTACGACAGAACAACTGACCACTATCCTACCTTTCTCATAGCGAACATGGACATAACACCACCAAAAAGCAAGAAATTTTCATTTAGGCTACACAGTGAATCAGCTTTAGACAATCTTACAGAGGCACTTCACAATATTAACTGGGATTCTGAATTCAATAATACCCATGATATAAATTCATTAGCTAACCTCTTCCTCTCCAAAACTCTAAGCCTCTACAACCTTCATTGTCCCCTTCTTACAAAGCAAGTAACTGACAAAAGATTAAACAATCCATGGCTCACAAATGGCATTCTCAACTCAATCAACAAGAAACATGAATATGAAAAGAAAGTTAGGATTGGCCTAGTTTCAAAGGAAGTAGCTAAAAGGTACTCATCAATGCTTACCAGTATCATAAGAAAGGCAAAACTTGCATATTATGTGAATAGATTCAATGAAGCAAAAGGCAACATGAAAAACACTTGGAAAACTATCTCTAGTATCCTAGGAACTAAACAACACTCACATAACCAAATAAAACTCTACAAGGATGGGGATATACCGTCAACTGATTTAGAAATGGCAAATGAATTTAATAGTTTCTTTTCATCGGTTGGTGCTAATCTTGCCAGTAAAATCCCACAGACTCAGACACATATTAACACATATCTCTCAGGCAGCTATCCAAACTCTCTTCTCCTTTCACCAATCAGCCCGGCAGATGTTGTGTCCATCATACACTCTCTAAAAACCAAGGCAGGGAACACCAGTGAAATTCCGTCCATTGTGTACAAGAGAGCCTCTCATGCCCTTGCCCCACCCATAGCACTACTGTTCAACGAATCTATAGAGTGTCACACCTTCCCTGATATCCTCAAAAAAGCAAGAGTAACGCCAGTCCATAAAGGAGGCAATCCGGCGGACATAAACAATTATAGACCAATATCAAATCTACCCATTCTATCAAAAATATTTGAAAAAATTATTTACAAACAGCTCTATTCCTACCTCGTAAAATTCGACATACTCAGCCCCTGCCAGTTTGGCTTCCGGTCCCAAAAGAGTACCAATGATGCAATCATTAGTCTCCTTGACATTATCTACTCAGCCCTTGACAAAAATGAGTTTCCGATTGGACTCTTCATTGACCTAAGAAAAGCCTTTGATACTGTTAATCACAACTACCTCTTATTTAAACTCCAGCATTATGGAATCCGAGGCCTTGCCCTTGACTACATCCGATCCTATCTTAGTGACAGACACCAATATGTAACCATCAATGATACAACTTCTTCCACTCTACCAATTACCGTTGGAGTGCCACAGGGCAGCATCTTAGGACCTCTTCTATTTCTTATATATATAAACGATCTGCCTAATGTCTCTAATATTCTCAAACCTATATTGTTTGCTGACGATACTACCCTTATCTACTCAAACCTCAACCCACATACACTAAATAATGTTGTGAATAATGAATTAAAAAAAGTCCACTTATGGATGTCAACGAACAAACTAACATTAAACATCGAAAAGACTTACTACATCTTATTTGGAAGCAAATCATCAAATGCAATTCAGCTACAGATAGACAACATTAACATCAGTAATAAAAATGATGGCAAGTTTCTTGGCCTATTCCTAGACAAGAGACTCAACTTCAGCACCCACATTCAACACATAACTAAGAAAGTCTCTAAGACAGTTGGTATACTCTCCAAAATCAGATATTATGTTCCTAACTCTGCTCTCCTCTCACTATATTATGCACTAATCTACCCCTATCTTAATTATGGTATCTGTGCATGGGGGTCTACCACTGCAAACCACCTTAAGCCCATCATCACACAGCAAAAATCTGCTATCAGAATAATAACTAACTCTGCTTTCAGACAACACTCAGCTCCCTTGTTTAAATCTCTAAACTTGCTAAATATTAACTCCCTCCACACATTCTCTTGTGTCAACTACATTTACAAAACCCTGTTCTTAAATGCAAACCATGCTCTGAAACTCTCCCTGGACAGATGTAATAGGACCCATTATCACCACACCAGAAATAAATATCTCTTTGATATCCCCAGGGTCAAACTTAATCTGTGTAAACACTCTAGGCAATTTAAGGGACCTAGTCTATGGAACTCACTCCCTAGTGAATTGAAAAACTGTAAAACTTTTGCCTTATTTAAAAGCAAAACCAAAAAGTACCTAACTTCATCTATTTAGTTTCCTACACTGAGCTTTAAATTTGCTCTGTACCTAGTGGTACCCAATCTCCTAATTTTTATGTAATATCAAACAACCTTATCATTGTGTTCATTGCTGTCTTCTTTTATGTGCTAGCCATATGCTGTATTGTGACTACCAATTTTTGTCAACTACCATTCAAGCTGTCATTGCAATCAATCTTATATTGTTTCTGCTGTATTGTGCCTACCAATTTGTTGTCAACTACCATTTTAAGCTGTCATTGCAATCAATCATAGCTACCTATGAGCTTTAATATACTGTACCTATAATTTTCTCTCATCTTTTTTTTTTTTCATTCCATGTAATCTGTTATCATTTTTTTGTCTATAAATTTTGCAAGTATTTACCTCCTTAAAATTTTCTTAGATTAAGGACCTGCCCGAAACGCTGCGCGTGCTAGTGGCTTTAGAAGACTGTAATTACCATAATTGTATCCTCACATTCCTTATGTACATTCTTGTATATGCATAAATAAATAAATAAATAATTAAATAAATATTGACTTTAAGCATTAAGTCATATATGTGCTGTCTTGTGTGAGAACGGGTTGGGTGATGATGCTGTTGGGTTATGTGATGAAGATGCTGCTGGGGTTATGTAGTGAAAATACTGTTGGGGTTATGTAATGAAGATGCTGTTGGGGTTATGTAGTGAAGATGCTGCTGGGGTTATGTAGAGAAGATGCTGCTTGAGTTATGTGGTGAAAATGCTAATAGGGTAATAGGGTGAAGATGCTGTTGAGGTTATGTGACGAAGATGCAGCTTGGGTTATGTAGTGAAAATACTGTTGGGGTTATGTAATAAAGATGCTGTCGAGGTTATGTATTGAAGATACTGCTGGGGTTATGTAGTCAAGATGCTGCTGGAGTTATGTGGTGAAGATGCTGCTGGGGTTATGTGGTGAAGATGCTGTTGGGGTTATGTGATGAAGATGCTGCTGGGGTTGTGAAGTGAAAATGCTGCTGTACTTATGTAGTGAAGATGCTGCAGGGGTTATGTGATGAAGATGCTGCTGGGGTTATGTAGGGAAAATACTGTTGGGGTTATGTAATGAAGATGCTGACGGGGTTATGTAGTGAAGATACTTCTGGGGTTATGTAGTCAAGATGCTGCTGGAGTTATGTTGTGAAGATGCTGATGGGGTAATAGGGTGAAGATGCTGCTGGGGTTATGTAATGAAAAGCCTGTTGGGTTATGTGGTGAAGATGCTGCTGGGGTTATGTAGTAAAGATGCTGTTGGAGTAATGTGATGAAGATGCTGCTGGGGTTATGTGGTGAAGATGCTGTTTGGGTTATGTGATGAAGATGCTGCTGGGGTAATGAGTGAAGATGTTGCTGGGGATATGTGGTGAAGATGCGGCTGGGGTTATGTGGTGAAGATGCTGCTGCTCTTATGTAGTGAAGATGCTGCTGGGGTTATGTAGTGAAGATGCTGCTGGGGTTATGCAGTGAAGATGCTGCTGGGGTTATGTGGTGAAGATGCTGTTGGGGTTATGTGATGAAGATGCTGCTGGGGTAATGAGTGAAGATGTTGCTGGGGATATGTGGTGAAGATGTGGCTGGGGTTATGTGGTGAAGATGTTAATGCTCTTATGTAGTGAAGATGCTGCTGGGGTTATTTTGTGATGATGCTGCTGGGTTATGTGATGAAAATGCTGATAGGGTAATGTTGTGAAGATGCTGCTTGGGTTATGTAGTGAAAATGCTGTTGGGTAAAGTAGTGAAGATGCTGTTGGGGTTATGTGACGAAGATGCTGCTGGGGTTATGTGGTGAAGTTGGCGTTGGGGTTATGTGATGAAGATACTGCTAGGGTATGTCGTGAAGATGCTGCTGGGGTAATGAGTGAAGATGTTGGTGGGAATATATGATGAAAATCCTGCTGGGGTATTGAGTGAAGATATTGCTGGGGTAATGTGGTGAAGATGCTGTTGGGGTTATGTATTTAAGATGCTGCTGGGGTTATGTAGAGAAGATGCTGTTGGAGTTACGTAGTGAAGATGCTGCTGGGGTTACGTGGTGAAGATGCTGCTAGAGTTATGTAGAGAAGATGCTGTTGGGGTTACGTGGTGAAGATGCTGCTGGTGTTATAAGGTGACGATGCTGTTGGGGTTATGTAGTGAAGGTGCTGCTGGGGTTATGTTGAGAAGATGCTAATGGGGTTATGTAGTGAAGATAATGCTGGGGATATATAGAGAAGATGCTGCTACGGTTATGTAGTGAAGATACTGCTGTTGGTTATGCCGTAAAGATGTTGTTAAGGTTATGTAGTAAAGATGGTGCTGGAGTTATGTAGTGAAGATGCTGTAGTGGTTATGTAGTGAAGATGCTGCTGTTGGTTAAATGAAGAAGATATAGGTTGTAGTGAAGATGTTAATTGAGTTATGTGGTGAAGATGCTGCTGGGGAAATGAAGTGATGATGCTGCTAGGGTAATGTGGTGAAGATGCTGTTGGGGTTATGTGGTGAAGATGCTGCTGGGGTTATGTAGTGAAGATGCTGCTGGAGTTATATAGAGAAGATGCTGCTTGAGTTATGTGGTGAAAATGCTAATTGGGTAATAGGGTGAAGATGCTGTTGAGGTTATGTGACGATGATGCAGCTTGGGTTATGTAGTGAAAATACTGTTGGGGTTATGTAATAAAGATGCTGTCGAGGTTATGTATTGAAGATACTGCTGGGGTTATGTAGTCAAGATGCTGCTGGAGTTATGTGGTGAAGATGCTGCTGGGGTTATGTGGTGAAGATGCTGTTGGGGTTATGTGATGAAGATGCTGCTGGGGTTATGAAGTGAAGATGCTGCTGTTCTTATGTAGTGAAGATGCTGCTGGGGTTATGTGATGAAGATGCTGCTGGGGTTATGTAGGGAAAATACTGTTGGGGTTATGTAATGAAGATGCTGACGGGGTTATGTTGTGAAGAAGCTGCTGGGGTTATGTGGTGAAGATGCTGATGGGTTATGTGATGAAGATGCTGCTGGGTTTATGTAGTGAAAATACAGTTGGGGTTATGTAATGAAGATGCTGACGGGGTTATGTAGTGAAGATACTGCTGGAGTTATGTTGTGAAGATGCTGATGGGGTAATAGGGTGAAGATGCTGCTGGGGTTATGTAATGAAAAGCCTGTTGGGTTATGTGGTGAAGATGCTGCTGGGGTTATGTGGTAAAGTTGCTGTTGGGGTAATGTGATGAAGATGCTGCTGGAGTTATGTGGTGAAGATGCTGTTGGGGTTTTGTGATGAAGATGCTGCTGGGGTAATTAGTGAAGATGTTGCTGGGGATATATGGTGAAGATGTGGCTGGGGTTAAGTAGTGAAGATGCTGCTGCTCTTATGTAGTGAAGATGCTGCTGCTCTTTTGTAGTGAAGATGCTGCTGGGGTTATGTAGTGAAGATGCTGCTGGGGTTATGTGGTGAAGATGCTGCTGGGGTTATGTGGTGATGATGCTGTTGGGTTATGTGATGAAGATGCTACTGGGGTTATAAGGTGACGATGCTGTTGGGCTTATGTAGTGAAGATGCTGCTGGGGTTATGTTGAGAAGATGCTAATGGGGTTATGTAGTGAAGATGATGCTGGGGTTACGTGGTGAAAATACTGCTGGAGTTATGTGGTGAAGATGTTGCTGGAATTATGTTGTGATGATGCTACTGGGGTTATGTGGTGAAGATGCTGCTGGGTTTATGTGGTCAAGACGCTGTTGAGTTATGTAATGAAGATGCTGCTGGGATTATGTTTTGATGATGATGTTCGGGTTATGTAGTGAAGATGCTGCTGGGGTTATGTGGTGAAGATGCTGCTGGGGTTATGTGGTAAAGATGCTGCTGGGGTTATGTGGTGAAGATGCTGCTGGGGATTATGTGGTGAAGATGCTTCTGGGGTTATGTAGTGAAGATGCTGCTGGGGTTATTTGGTGAAGATGCTGTTGGGGTTATGTAGTGAAGATGCTGTTGAGGTTATGAAGTAAAGACGCTGCCTGGATTATGTAATGAAGATGCTACTGGGGTTATGTGTTGAAGAAGCTGATGGGGTTATGTGGTGAAGATGCTGTTGGGGGTTATGTGGTGAAGATGCTGCTGAGGGTTATGTGATGAAAATTCTGCAGGGGGTTATGATGGGAAGATGCTGCTGGAGTTATGTGGTAAAGATGCTTCTGGGGTTGTGAGATGAAGATGCTGCTGGGGTTATGTAGTGAAGATGCTTCTAGGGTTATGTAGTGAAGATGCTATTGGGGTTATGTAGTGAAGATGCTGCTGGGGTTATGAAGTGAAAATGCTTCTTGAGTTATGTGGTGAAGAAGCTGCTTGGTTTATGTGGTGAAGATGCTGTTGGGGTTATGTAATGAAGATGCTGTTAGGGTTATGTAGTAAAGATGCTGCTGGAGTTATATAGTGAACAAGTTGCTGGGGTTATGTAGTAAAGATGCTGCTGTAGTTATGTGGTGAAGATGCTGCTGGGGTTATGTAGTGAAGATGCTGTTTGGGTTATGTAGTAAAGATGCTGCTAGGGTTATGTAGTGAAGATGCTGCTGGGATTATGTAGTAAAGATGCTGCTGGGGTTATGTAGTAAAGATGCTGCTATGGTTATGTAGTGAAGATGATGTTGTGGTTATGTTGTGAAGATGCTGCTGGGGTTATGAAGTTAAGATGTTGCTGTAGGTTAAATGAAGATGATATAGGTTGTGGTGAAGATGTTCATTGAGTTATGTAGTGAAGACTCTGCTGAAGATTGTGTAGTTAAGATGATTCAGGAGTTATGTAGTGAAGATGCTGCTGGAGTTATATGGTGAAGATGCTGCTTGGGTTATGTATTGAAGATGCTGCTGGGTTTATGTAGTGAAGATGCTTCTTGGGTTATGTAGTGAAGATGCTGTAGGGGTTATGTGATGAAGATGCTGCTTGGATTATGTTGTGAAGATGCCGCTGGGGTTATGTGGTGAAGATGCTCTTGGGTTATGTGATGAAGATGGTGTTGGGATTATGTAGTGAAAATACTGTTGGGGTTATGTAATGAGGATGCTGTTGGGGTTTTGTAGTGAAGATGCTGCTGGGGTTATGTAGTGAAGATACTGCTGGAGTTATGTGGTGAAAATGCTGATGGGGTAATGTTGTGAAGATGCTGCTTGGGGTATGTAGTGAAAAGGCTGTTGGGTAAAGTAGAGAAGACGCTGCTGGAGTTATGTAGTGAAGTTGCTGTTGGGGCTATGTAGTGAAGTTGCTGTTGGGGCTATGTGGTGAAGATGCTGTTGGGTTATAACGAGTTAGGAGTGAGGAACTAATACAGAGATTTGGGACAGCCATTGAATTAGTTAGGAGCAAGGGAGGAATCCCGATCATATGTGGCATTCTTCCAAGAAAGGGAGTGGGAAATGAATGGATGTCGAGGGCACTTGGTGTCAATTGCCGGCTGGAAAGATATTGCAAATCAAATCCAATATCTTTCATAGACAACTGGGAACGCTTCTATGGAAGAAATGAAATGTATGCTCGTGATGGGGTGCATCTATCGAGGGCTGGGGTTGTTGCTGTTGCGAACTCGTTGGAACCAGTGGTTAGAGGTGTTTGTTTGGGTTTAAACTGTTAGTAGATAGCGGTATGGGAATTGATTTGGAGGAAGGAGGTAATAAAAGTATGTGTTCGTGGGAGAAAAGAATTGGCAAAATGATCAGGGAAAGAAAAGGGCCTCAAAATAACAATTCACTTAGGATATATTACACTAACAGTAGAAGTCTAAGAAATAAAATTAATGAATTAAATGCTCTTGTCTGCACAGAAAAAATAGATATTATTGCACTTACCGAAACGTGGATGAACGTAGAAAATAGAGAACTATTAGCTGAATATCAGATAAATGGATTTAAACTATTTCACACAGATAGATATATTAGACGAGGAGGGGGAGTAGCCATATATGTTAGGGACAATTTGAAATGTAGTCTCAAAGAGGGAATCAAAACTGAGAAACACAGAAACTATTTGGATAGAATTAAACGAAAAAGCAAATAATATTATAATGAGTTATATATAGGTCACCAAATTTAGACAGAATGGAAGCAAAGCACCTATGGAATGAAATATCTAGAGCATCTAGATCTAACAGTATTTATGTCATGGGTGACTTTAATTTTAGTGGTATAAACTGGTTGAACAAAACAGGGAATAGTGAAGCAGAAGATTTTCTAGAATTAATTGACGATTGCTTTTTTACGCAACACATTAAGGAACCAACACGGAAAAATAATATTTTAGATTTAGTGTTAACTAACAGGGAAACACAAATTAATGACATCGAAATAGGGAGTGAGCTAGGGAACAGTGATCACAAAGTAATCAGATTTAGCATAGAATGGAATAGACCTGTAGGAGAAAATTCTGTTAAAGTGCCAGATTTTCGAAAAGCTGATTTTAATAGCCTAAGAAATTTTTTGGGTCAAATAGATTGGAAACTCTTGGGTATGGGGTGTGCGCCGGTCTTAGAGCGAGACATGAACCCAGCGATAGGTGACGTAAAAGGGGATTTCGATGTGGATTTAATATATAACTTATTAAGAATATTCTAAACAAAGCACAGGAACGTAGTATACCATACAAATTGAATAGGTCGAATACTAATGACCCAAAGTGGATAACAAATAATTTAAAGAACCTTACAGGCAAAAAGAGAGCTTGGTACAAAAGGATTAAGAATGGGGAAGTCAGGTTAGAACAGGAATTCATACAACTGGTTAGAAATGTTAAAAAGGAGATTAGGAAAGCAAAAAGAAACTATGAAGTTCGCATAGCAGAGCAAGCAAAGTCAAATCCTAAAGGGTTTTTTCAGTTATATCGAACTAAGACTAGGGAAAGGATAGGTCCATTAAAACCTGAGACAGGTCAAATAACGGATAATGACAAGGAGATGAGTAGTATTTTTAACAAATATTTTATATCTGTATTTACTAAAAAAAAATTCGTCTCCATCTTCAAAAACATAAATTAATAAATGAGTCGCAACATGGTTTTACAAATGGCCGTTCATAAGAACATAAGAACATAAGAACAAAGGTAACTGCAGAAGGCCAACGAAGAGACGAACGAAGCAACGAAGAGAAAGGAAGCGCAGGCCCCTCAGAAAGTAAAGGAAGTACCTAAGCAAACATTAGTTGTGGGAGATTCCCAGATAAGGTATTTGGATAGAACGTTTTGTGCTAGAGATAGGGGGAACAGGTTAAGGGTTTGCTATCCCGGAGCTGGCATTGGTGATATTATAAACAACATGAATGATATTATGGCTGGTAATGGGAACAATCCCATTATTTGCATTAGCGTGGGAGGAAATGATGTTGGTCGAGTCAGGAGTGAGGAACTGATTCAGAGGTATAAAACAGCCATAGAGTTAGTTAGGAGCAAGGGAGGAATCCCGATCATATGTGGCATTCTTCCAAGAAAGGGAGTGGGAAATGAATGGATATCGAGGGCACTTGGTGTCAATTGCCGGCTGGAAAGATATTGCAAATCAAATGCAATATCTTTCATAGACAACTGGGAACACTTCTATGGAAGAAATGAAATGTATGCTCGTGATGGGGTGCATCTATCGAGAGCTGGGGTTGTTGCTGTTGCGAACTCGCTAGAAGAAGTGGTTAGAGGTGTTTGTTTGGGTTTAAACTGTTAGTAGATAGAGGTATGGGAATTGATTTGGAGGAAGGAGGTAATAAAAGTATGTGTTTGTGGGAGAAAGGAATTGGCAAAACGATCAGGGAAAGAGAAGGTCTGCAAAATAACAATTCACTTAGGGTATATTACACTAACAGTAGAAGTCTAAGAAATAAAATTAACGAATTAAATGCTCTTGTCTGCACAGAAAAAATAGATATTATTGCACTTACCGAAACGTGGATGAATGTAGAAAATAGAGAACTATTAGCTGAATATCAAATATATGGATTTAAACTATTTCACACAGATAGATATATTAGACGAGGAGGTGGAGTAGCCATATATGTTAGGGACAATTTGAAATGTAGTCTCAAAGAGGGAATCAAAACAGAGCCACACACAGAAACTATTTGGATTGAATTAAACGAAAAAGCTAATAATATTATAATAGGAGTAATATATAGGCCACCAAATTTAGACAGAATGGAAGCAAAGCATCTATGGGATGATATATCTAGAGCATCTAGATCTAACAGTATTTATGTCATGGGTGACTTTAATTTTAGCGGAATAAACTGGTTGAACTAAACAGGGAATAGTGAAGCAGAAGATTTTCTAGAATTAATTGACGATTGCTTTCTTACGCAACACATTAAGGAACCAACACGGGAAAATAATATTTTAGATTTAGTGTTAACTAACAGGGAAACGCAAATTAATGACATCGAAATAGGGAGTGAGCTAGGGAGCAGTGATCACAAAGAAATCAGATTTAGCATAGAATGGAATAGACCAGTAGGAGAAAATTCTGTTAAAGTGCCAGATTTTCGAAAAGCTGATTTTAATAGCCTAAGAAATTTTTTGGGTCAAATTGATTGGAAAGGCTTGGGTATGGGGTGTGGGCCGGTCTTGGAGCGAGACATGAACCCAGCGATAGGTGACTTAAATGGGGATTTCGATGTGGATTCAATATATAACTTATTTAAGAATATTCTAAACAAAGCACAGGAACGTAGTATACCATACAAATTGAATAGATCGTATACTAATGACCCAAAGTGGATAACAAAGAATTTGAAGAACCTTATAGGTAAAAAGAGAGCTTGGTACAAAAGGATTAAAAATGGGGAGGTCACTTTAGAACAGGAATTCGTACAACTGGTTAGAAATGTTAAAAAAGAGATAAGGAAAGCAAAAAGAAACTATGAAGTTCGCATAGCAGGGCAAGCAAAGACAAATCCTAAAGGGTTTTTTCAGTTATATCGTACTAAGACTAGGGAAAGGATAGGTCCATTAAAAACTGAGACAGGTCAAATAACAGATAGTGATGAAGAGATGAGTAGTATTTTTAATAAATATTTTGTATCTGTATTTACTAAAGAGGAACTTAACAATATGCCTTCAGCCGAACAAGTCTATGTGGGTGGGGACGAGGACAGGTTGACGAGTTTAGCAGTTACCAGGGAGGATGTTCTTAAACAAATAGTAAAACTCAAACCAAACAAATCCCCAGGGCCGGATGAAGTGTTTGCTAGGGTGCTTAAAGAATGCAAAGAGGAGCTTTGTGACCCACTGTCAACCATATTTAATAAATCAATAGAGTCAGGCAGAGTGCCAGAGTTTTGGAAAGTTGCTAATGTGATACCAGTTTTTAAGAAAGGAGATAGATCACTTGCGTCTAACTATCGACCAATTAGCCTAACGTCTATTGTGGGAAAGTTACTCGAATCTATAATAGCAAATAAAATTCGTCTTCATCTTGAAAAACATAAATTAATAATTGAGTCGCAACATGGTTTTATAAATGGCCGTTCATGTTTAACAAATTTGTTATCTTTTTATTCTAGCATTGTTGAGGCAGTTGATAGTGGTAAGGATTGCGATGTTGTATACCTTGACTTTAGCAAAGCTTTTGATACAGTGCCACATGAAAGACTGATTAAAAAAATAGAGTCTCATGGTATTGGGGGTGCTATATTAAGCTGGATTAGGGCATGGCTATACCAAAGGAAACAGAGAGTTAGTATAAATGGAATCAAGTCAGAGTGGGAAAGTGTTGTAAGTGGAGTGCCTCAAGGCTCTGTCCTGGGACCTCTGTTGTTTATAATATATATAAATGATTTAGATTCAGGTTTGAGTAGCAACATTTGCAAATTTGCCGATGATACGAAAATCGGTAGGGAAATTAATTCGGAGGAGGACTCACTATCACTTCAAGTTGATCTAGATAGGGTTTTGAAATGGTCAAAGGATTGGCAGATGCAGTTTAATGCTGATAAATGTAAAGTTCTGAGGTTAGGTAATGATGATAGAGTTACAAGATACGAGCTAGATGGTGTTGTGATTGCGAAGTCGGATTGCGAAAGGGATCTGGGAGTTATGATTAGTAAGAATTTAAAACAAAAGGATCAATGCATAAATGTTCGTAATAAGGCAAATCGGACACTTGGATTTATTAATCGCAGCGTTAGTAACAAGACACCTGGTGTGGTTCTCAAGCTATATCTTGCTCTAGTTAGGCCCCATTTAGATTATGCAGTTCAGTTTTGGTCGCCATATTATAGAATGGATATAAATTCACTTGAACGTGTCCAGCGTAGGATGACTAAGTTAATTCCCCAAATTAGAAATCTTTCATATGAAGAAAGATTAACAAAGCTTAAGTTGCATTCACTGGAAAGGCGAAGAGTTAGGGGTGACATGATAGAGGTTTACAAGTGGATGAATGGACATAACCGGGGGGATATTAATAGGGTATTAAAAGTATCAACACAGGACAGAACACGAAACAATGGATATAAATTGGATAAGTTTAGATTTAGGAAAGACTTGGGTAAATACTGGTTCAGTAACAGGGTTGTTGATTTGTGGAACCAATTGCCGCGTAACATTGTGGAGGTGGGGTCCCTCGATTGTTTCAAGCACGGGTTGGACAAGTATATGAGTGGGATTGGGTGGTTATAGAATAGGAGCTGCCTCGTATGGGCCAATAGGCCTTCTGCAGTTACCTTTGTTCTTATGTTCTTATAAGAACAAAGGTAACTGTAGAAGGCCTATTGGCCCATACGAGGCAGCTCCTATTCTATAACCACCCAATCCCACTCATATACTTGTCCAACCCGCGCTTGAAACAATCGAGGGACACCACCTCCACCACGTTATGCGGCAATTGGTTCCACAAATCAACAACCCTGTTACTGAACCAGTATTTACCCAAGTCTTTCCTAAATCTAAACTTATCCAATTTATACCCATTGTTTCGTGTTCTGTCTTGTGTTGATATTTTTAATACCCTATTAATATAAGAACATAAGAACATAAGAACAAAGGCAACTGCAGAAGGCCTATTGGCCCATACGAGGCAGCTCCTATTCTATAACCACCCAATCCCACTCATATACTTGTCCATATCCCCCCTGTTATGTCCATTCATCCGCTTGTAAACCTCTGTCATGTCACCCCTGACTCTTCGCCTTTCCAGTGAATGCAACTTAAGCTTTGTTGATCTTTCTTCATATGAAAGATTTCTAATTTGGGGAATTAACTTAGTCATCCTACGCTGGATACGTTCAAGTGAATTTATATCCATTCTATAATATGGCGACCAAAACTGAACTGCATAATCTAAATGGGGCCTAACTAGAGCAAGATATAGCTTGAGAACCACACCAGGTGTCTTGTTACTAACGCTGCGATTAATAAATTCAAGTGTCCTATTCGCCTTATTACGAACATTCAGCTCGTAAAGAATAGGCAGCTCCTATTCTATAACCACCCAATCCCACTCATATACTTGTCCAACCCGCGCTTGAAACAATCGAGGGACACCACCTCCACCACGTTATGCGGCAATTGGTTCCACAAATCAACAACCCTGTTACTGAACCAGTATTTACCCAAGTCTTTCCTAAATCTAAACTTATCCAATTTATACCCATTGTTTCGTGTTCTGTCTTGTGTTGATATTTTTAATACCCTATTAATATAAGAACATAAGAACATAAGAACAAAGGCAACTGCAGAAGGCCTATTGGCCCATACGAGGCAGCTCCTATTCTATAACCACCCAATCCCACTCATATACTTGTCCATATCCCCCCTGTTATGTCCATTCATCCACTTGTAAACCTCTGTCATGTCACCCCTGACTCTTCGCCTTTCCAGTGAATGCAACTTAAGCTTTGTTGATTTTTCTTCATATGAAAGATTTCTAATTTGGGGAATTAACTTAGTCATCCTACGCTGGATACGTTCAAGTGAATTTATATCCATTCTATAATATGGCGACCAAAACTGAACTGCATAATCTAAATGGGGCCTAACTAGAGCAAGATATAGCTTGAGAACCACACCAGGTGTCTTGTTACTAACGCTGCGATTAATAAATTCAAGTGTCCTATTCGCCTTATTACGAACATTCATGCATTGATCCTTTTGTTTTAAATTCTTACTAATCATAACTCCTAGATCCCTTTCGCAACCCGACTTCGCAATCTCAACACCATCTAGCTCGTATCTTGTAACTCTATCATCATTACCTAGCCTCAGAACTTTACATTTATCAGCATTAAAGTGCATTTGCCAATCATTTGACCATTTCAAAACCCTATCTAGATCAACTTGAAGTGATAGTGAGTCCACCTCCGAATTAATTTCCCTACCGATTTTCGTATCATCGGCAAATTTGCAAATGTTGCTACTCAAACCTGAATCTAAATCATTTATATATATTATAAACAACAGAGGTCCCAGGACAGAGCCCTGAGGTACTCCACTAACAACATTATCCCACTCTGACTTAACCCCATTTATACTAACTCTCTGTTTCCTTTGGAATAGCCATGCCCTAATCCAAGTTAATATAGCACCCCCAATACCATGAGCTTCTATTTTTTTAATTAGTCTTTCATGTGGCACTGTATCAAAAGCTTTGGTAAAGTCAAGGTACACAACATCACAATCCTTACCACTATCAACTGCCTCAACTATGCTGGAATAAAAGTTAGCAAATTTGTTAAACATGAACATGAATTATGTTCTTATGGTCTTATAAGATGAAGATGCTGCTGGGGCTATGTGGTAAAAATGTTGTTGGGGTTATGTGACGAAGATGCTGCTCAGGTTATGTGGTGAAGATGCCGTTGGGGCTGTCTGATAAAGATGCTGCTGGGGTTAGGTGGTGAAGATGCTGCTGAGGTAATGAATGAAGATGATGCTGGGATATGTGTTGAAGATGCTGCTGGGGAAATGAGTGAAGATGTTGCCGGGGGTAATGTGGTGAAGATGCTGTTGGGGTTATGTATTTAAGATGCTGCTGGGGTAAGGTAAAGAAGATGCTGTTGGAGTTACGTAGTGAAGATGCTGCTGAGGTTACGTGGGTGAAGATGCTGCTGGAGTTATGTAGAGATGATGCTGTTGGGGTTACTTGGTGAAGATGCTGCTGGTGTTATAAGGTGACGATGCTGTTGGGCTTATGTAGTCAAGATGCTGCTGGGGCTATGTTGAGAAGATGCTAATGGGGTTATGTAGTGAAGATGATGCTGGGGTTACGTGGTGAAAATGCTGCTGGAGTTATTTGGTGAAGATGCTGCTGGGTTTATGTGGTGAAGATGCTGTTGAGTTATGTAATGAAGATGCTGCTGGGGTTATGTGGTGATGATGCTGTTCGGGTTATGTAGTGAAGATGCTGCTGGGGTTATGTGGTGAAGATGCTGCTGGGGTTATGTGGTAAAGATGCTGCTGGGGTTGTGAGATGAAGATGCTCCTGGGGTTATGTGGTAAAGATGCTGCTGGGGTTATGTGGTGAAGATGCTGCTGGGGGTTATGTGGTGAAGATGCTGCTGGGGTTATGTAGTGAAGATACTGCTGGGGTTATGAAGTGAAGATGCTGCTGGGGTAATTTGGTGAAGATGCTGTTGGGGTTATGTAGTGAAGATGCTGTTGAGGTTATGTAGTAAAGATGCTGCCTGGGTTATGTAGTGAAGATGCTGCTGGGGCTATGTGGTGAAGAAGCTGATGGGGTTATGTGGTGAAGATGCTGCTGGGGGTTATGTGGTGAAGATGCTGCTGGGGGTTATGTGATGAAAATGCTGCAGGGGGTTATGATGGGAAGATGCTGCTGGGGTTGTGAGATGAAGATGCTGCTGGGGTTATGTAGTGAAGATGCTGCTGGGGTTATGTAGTGAAGATGCTATTGGGGTTATGTAGTGAAGATGCTGCTGGGGTTATGAAGTGAAGATGATTCTTGAGTTATGTGGTGAAGAAGCTGCTTGGGTTATGTGGTGAAGATGCTGTTGGGGTTATGTAATGAAGATGCTGTTAGGGTTATGTAGTAAAGATGCTGCTGGAGTTATATAGTGAAGAAGTTGCTGGCGTTATGTAGTACAGATGCTGCTGTAGTTATGTGGTGAAGATGCTCCTGGGGTTATGTAGTGAAGATGCTGTTTGGGTTATGTAATAAAGATGCTGCTAGGGTTATGTAGTGAAGATGCTGCTGGGATTACGTAGTGAAGATGCTGCTATGGTTATGTAGTGAAGATGATGTTGTGGTTAGGTGGTGAAGATGCTGCTGCGGTTATGAAGTTAAGATGCTGCTGTAGGTTAAATGAAGATGATATAGGTTGTGGTGAAGATGTTCATTGAGTTATGTAGTGAAGACTCTGCTGAGGATTGTGTAGTTAAGATGGTTCAGGAGTTATGTAGTGAAGATGCTGCTGGAGTTATGTGGTGAAGATGCTGCTTGGGATATGTAGTGAAGATGCTGCTGGGTTTATGTCGTGAAGATGCTGCTTGGGTTATGTCATGAAGATGGTGATGGGATTATGTAGTGAAAATACTGTTGGGGTTATGTAATGAAGATGCTGCTGGGGTTTTGTAGTGAAGATGCTGCTGGGGTTATGTAGTGAAGATACTGCTGGAGTTATGTGGTGAAAATGCTGATGGGGTAATGTTGTGAAGATGCTGCTTGGGGTATGTAGTGAAAAGGCTGTTGGGTAAAGTAGAAAAGACGCTGCTGGAGTTATGTAGTGAAGTTGCTGTTGGGGCTATGTGGTGAAGATGCTGTTGGGTTATAAGATGAAGATGCTGCTGGGGCTATGTGGTAAAAATATTGTTGGGGTTATGTGACGAAGATGCTGCTCAGGTTATGTGGTGAAGATGCCGTTGGGGCTGTCTGATAAAGATGCTGCTGGGGTTAGGTGGTGAAGATGCTGCTGAGGTAATGAGTGAAGATGATGCTGGGATATGTGTTGAAGATGGTGCTGGGGAAATGAGTGAAGATGCTGCCGGGGTAATGTGGTGAAGATGCTGTTGGAGTTATGTATTGAAGATGCTGCTGAGGTTACGTGGTGAAGATGCTGCTGGGGTTATGTAGAGAAAGTGCTGTTGGGTTTTGTAGTGATGATGTTGCTGAAGTTACGTGGTGAAGATGCTGCTGGAGTTATTTAGAGAAAATGCTGTTGGGGTTATGTAGTGAAGATGCTGCTGGGGTTACGTGGTGAAGGTGCTGCTGGAGTTATATCGTGAAGATGCTGTTGGGGTTATGTAGTGAAGATGCTGCTGGGGTTATGTAGTGAAGATGCAGCTGGGGTTATGTGGTGAAGATGCTGTTGGGGTTATGTAGTAAAGATGCTGTTGGGGTTATGTAGTAAAGATGCTGCTGAGATTATGTAATGAAGATGCTGCTGGGGTTATGTGGTGAAAATGCTGCTGGAGTTATGTGGTGAAGATGCTGCTGGGGGTTATGTGGTGAAGATGCTGCTGTGGGTTATGTGATTAAAATGCTGCAGGGGGTTATGTGGGTAAGATGCTGCTGGAGTTATGTGGTATAGATGCTGCTGAGGTTGTGAGATGAAGATGCTGCTGGGGGTTATGTGGTAAAGATCCTGCTGGGGTTATGAGGTGAAGATGCTGCTGGGGTTATGTGGTGAAGATGCAGCTGGGGTATGTAGTGAAGATGCTATTGGATTTATGTGGTGAAGATGCTGCCGGGGGTTGTGTGGTGAAGATGCTGCTGGGTTATGTAGTGAAGATGCTGCTGGGGTTATGTAGTGAAGATGCTGCTGGGGTTATGTAGTGAAGACGCTGTTAGGGCTTTGTAGTGAAGATGCTGTTGGGGTTATGTAATGAAGATGCTGCTGGGGTTATGTAGTGATGATGCTGCTGGGGTTATGTGGTGAAGATGCTGCTGGGGTTATGTGGTGAAGATGTTGTTGGGGTTATGAAGTGAAGATGCTGTTAGGGTTATGTAGTAAAGTATCTCTTACTCCTTGCTCCCACTCCCTTGCTCTCTTTTTTTTCTCAATTTCAAGTCTTATTAGATCTGATTCTTAAAACTGTACTTAATAAGATAAAGAATAAACTTATATGTAAAAACAAAGTAAAAGAAGGAAGGAAGGTTAAGTGGGATGGTGGGTTTGGGTAAAATATACAAAAGGGAGAAAGAAAACTATATCTGAATGGTTAGGATAAGGATAATATATTCAACAAATACATCAAACACAATAAACAAATAAACTACTTCTGAAAGGTTAGGTTAAAGGGTGGGGAATAAGAACATATGATAAAAAACCTAATAAATACATCAAGATCACAAGAGGTTAGGTTAAAGGGTGGAAGAATAAGAACAATTATAACAAACATAATAAATACAACTTATGAACAATTTGATGAACTTTAACATATAACCCTTGAAATGCAAAAATGACCATTTGAGAAATTAACCCTTGAAATGCAAAAATGATCATTTGAGAAATTAACCCTTGAAACGAGTAATTGCCCGTATATAACAAAAATCCTTTGAAATGCTTAAATACCCAATCTTTAACAAATAACACTTGAAATGCATAAATGACTATTTGAAAAATTAACTATTGAAACGAACAAATGAATATGAGATATTGATTGATGAAACACAAAAGACAAGCAGGAATAATTATGTAAGTTAGGATACATCAGTTTGGATATGTAAGGTTAAGTTAGGTAATTTACGTTAAGTTAGGTTAGGTTAGGTTGGGTAAGTTATGATATGTAAGTTAGGTTAGGTAAGTTAGGTTAGTTAAGTTAAGTTAGGATAGGTAAGTTAGGTAAGGTAAGGTAAGTTAGGTTAGGTAATGTAAGTAAGGATAAGTAAGTTAGGTTAGGTAATGTAAGTTGGGATAAGTAAGTTAGGTAATTTATGTTAAGTTAGGTTAGGTTAGTTTGGGAAAGTTAGGTAAGTTAGGTTAGGTAAGTTAGTTAAGTTAGGTTAGTTAAGTTAGGATAGGTAGGTTAGGTAAGTTAGGTTAGGTAAGATAGGTTAGGTTAAGTTAGGATAGGTAAGTTAGGTTAGGGTAAGTTAGGTTAAGTTAAGTAATTTATGTTAAATTAGGTTAGGTTAGGTTGGGTATGTTAAGTTAGGTTTGGTAAGTTAGGTTAGGTTATGTAAGCTAGGCTAGGTTAGGTTAGGTTAGGTAGGTTTGGTTAGGTTAGGTAAGGTAAGTTAGTTTAGGTTAGTTAAGTTAGGATAGGTAAGGTAAGGTAAGGTAAGTTAGGTTAGGTTAAGTTAGGTTAGGTAAGGTAAGTTAGGTTAGGTTAGTTAAATTAGGATAGGTAAGTTAGGTTAGGTAAGTTAGGTTAGGTTAAGTTAGGTTAGGTTAAGTTAGGTAATTTACGTTAAGTTAGGATAGGTAGGTAAGGTAAGTTAGGTTAGGTTAGGTTGGGTAAGTTAGGTTAGGTAAGATAGGTTAAGTTGGTGGTGCCAGGGATGGCAGTGTGCTGGTGGTGGTGCCAGGGGTGGCAGTGTGGTGGTGGTGGTGGTGGTGCCAAGGGTGGCAGTGTGGTGGTAGTGGTGGTGGTGCCAAGGGTGGCAGTGTGGTGGTGGTGGTGCCAAGGATGGAAGTGTTGTGGTGGTGGTGGTGCCAGGGGTGGCAGTGTGGTGGTGGTGCCAGGGGTGGCAGTGTGATGGTGGTGGTGCCAGGGGTGGCAGTATGGTGGTGGTGCCAAGGGTGGCAGTGTGGTGGTGGTAGTGGTGGTGCCAATGATGGAAGTGTGGTGGTGGTGGAGCCATGGGTGGCAGTGTGGTGGTGGTGGTGCCAAGGGTGGCAGTGTGGTGGTGGTGGTGGTGCCAAGGATGGAAGTGTGGTGGTGGTGGTGGTGCCAGGGGTGGCAGTGTCGTGGTGGTGCCAGGAGTGGCAGTGTGGTGGTGGTGGTGCCAAGGGTGGCAGTATGGTGGTGGTGCCAAGGGTGGCAGTGTGGTGGTTGTGGTGCCAGGGGTGGCAGTGTGGTGGTGGTGATGCCATGGGTGGCAGTGTGGTGGTACCAGGGGAGGCAGTGTGGTGGTGGTGGTGCCAGGGGTGGCAGTGTGGTGGTGGTGGTGCCAGGGGTGGCAGTGTGGTGGTGGTACCAGGGGTGGCAGTGTGGTGGTGGTGGTGCCAGGGGTGGCAGTGTGGTGGTGGTGGTGCCAGGGGTGGCAGTGTGGTGGTGGTGGTGCCAGGGGTGACAGTGTGGTGGTGGTACCAGGGGTGGCAGTGTGGTGGTGGTGGTACCAGGGGTGGCAGTGTGGTGGTGGTGGTTCCAGGGGTGGCAGTGTGGTGGTGATGCCAGGGGTGGCAGTATGGTGGTGGTGGTGTCAGGGGTGGCAGTGTGGTGGTGGTGGTGCCAGAGGTGGCAGTGTGGTGGTGGTGGTGCCAGGGGTGGCAGTGTGGTGGTGGTGGTGCCAAGGGTGGCAGTGTGGTGGTTGTGGTGCCAGGGGTGGAAGTGTGGTGGTGGTCTGTCTGAAACATGTTCCTTTGAGGAAAGCCAGAAAGAGATCTAACGTAGAAAGAGAACGCAGACGACACTATAAACGCAGGAAAAAAATAACGAACTTTTTTTTTTTTTTTTTTTTTTATTATTATTATTTTCTACCACAGACGTGGCCACACATTTACAATGCTAACCAGCATATATACATTTTCTTCTGTCCTCCATGGACAGGGTTAGAGAAGTGTTAAACATACAGTTCAAGGGTTTATTGAACACTCAACCACAGAAGGTGATTCGGTGCTTTTAAAATGCTAAGCTAACCTACATACGTAAATACAAAGATACACAGATTTACGTACGCCCTACATAAAGTATTAGATGTGTCTTTTACATAGTGTCATTAATGTACATTCACAAAGGTGAAATGTAATTCTGATCAGCTTCCATATATGCTTTATACCCATACATATACATACACACACACACATACACATACATATATACACACATACATGCATTCACATACATTTGTCTCATTTACCCTGACAGGGTGAGGTAGCTGATAAAGAAACTAGTGTGCAATTAAGCACTTAATCACTGAAGGTGATGAAGGTGCTTTTACAAGCTCAGGTTATATAGTTACATCACATACATACATTGTATGATTGATACATTACATGGTCAATTTTGGATACAAGTCCAATATATCATCAAGTGTTCCAGTACTCATATAGTAACTACAGAGTTCAGCATACCTTAGCCCAGGAGGGCGAAAGTCAGTCAGTATGGGACATTCTACAATATAATGTTCAAGAGAGTGCATGTTTTCTCTTTCACAAAGTTGACACATTGTGTACTCGACATTTGGGTTTTGAGAAAGCTGCCAGATACGTCTATATCCCAGGCGTATTCTGGCCACTATAACATCACATTGCCGGGTTCTTGTTCTATTAGTCCAATATGTGAATGTCTCCTCACGATATCTATCATAATATTTAATGCTACAACTTTCAGGTCTTTGAGAATTTGTTAGGTCGGTGAGATTTTCATTAGATATTTGTTTAAGTATTCTCTTTGTCACTGCTAATGAAACACCCATATCAATTTCTACCACTGGTTTTCTGCAAGCTGACTTAGCAAGCATATCAACAGTGTCATGCCTTGAGATGCCAACATGTGATGGTATCCATAGGAATTTAATCTCAAATCTGTTTTCTTTGGCAGCTAAAACATTCATTCGAATATCACTGACTATTTTCTGGGTGTCACTACTATGTGCGTTCAATGCCAGGAGTGCACTCTGCGAGTCACAGTATATAAGTCCACTGCCTTTGTCTTTTAAAAATTCAGTGGCAAGGTATATGCCTGCAAGTTCGGTTTGAGTTGTACTTGCCCAGTCATTGACGCGCTTCATTGCTGTATGTACGAGAGAAGATTGTTCAAATATGTTACATGCACATCCGGTACATCGTCCACCTTCTTCTACAGAGCCGTCGGTATAGCACTGATAAACATCGTTACCCATACTCTGAGTACTTTCAGTGATGCTTTTCAGTGTTAACTGTTTTAACAATGTAGTGTGCACACTATCTTTCTTGGGCGCATTTACAAAATCAACTGATAGATCCCAGTTATCCCATGGAGTAATTGGCTGATTAATCATTAGTCGAGTTGGGTACATATTTAATATTTTGATGGAGTTGGCTACCTTGTAGAACCAATATACATAATCAGATTTCGTTCTTCTTCTATAGACCTCAGGTGAGTGTAGCATATTAGAAAGTTTAGCTTGAAACTTCATGTGTTGTCAACTGCTTATGCAGACACGAATTTCCCGTCAAAGAAAGAATAATTTAAATAGGGAGATTGAAGAAATCGAGCGGAAATTGAAACACTCATATGAAACTGAAGAAAGGCAGTTAGAACAGAAAGCAATTCAGGAAATAAAGAAAAATCCAAAATCTTTCTTCTCATATGCGAAATCAAAAGCAAAAACCACAGCCAGTATTGGACCTATTCGTACAAGTGAAGGTTCATACACGGAGGATGACAAAGAAATTAGTGAAATCCTAAAAAAGCAGTATGAGGACATGTTTAGCACTCCAATAAACAACATGAAGGTGGAAGATCCAGACAATTTCTTTATGCGGGATATTCAAACCCCTGTAAATATAACTGATATAAACACGAGCGCACTAAATTTTGAAAAAGAAATTGAAAACATGCCCATGCACTCGGCCCCAGGTCCAGACTCATGGAATTCAATATTTATAAAGAAATGCAAAGTGCCGGTAGCACAGGTACTTAGTATAGTGTGGAGGAAGAGCTTGGACACGGGGGAGATACCAGATGCACTTAAAGTAGCAGACATAGCCCCTCTACACAAAGGAGGGAGCAAAGCATTGGCAAAAAATTATAGACCAGTTGCACTAACATCGCACATCATAAAAGTATTTGAGAGAGTGATTAGGAGTCAGGTCACCAATTTCATGGAGACCAATGACCTTCACAACCCAGGCCAACATGGATTTCGAAAGGGAAGATCGTGCCTCTCACAGCAACTTGAGCACTACGACAAAGTCACTGAAGCATTAGAAGAGAAACGGAATGCTGATGTGATATACACGGACTTCGCAAAGGCTTTCGATAAATGTGACCATGGCGTGATAGCACACAAAATGAAGTCAATGGGAATAACCGGTAAATTAGGACGCTGGATTCTCAGTTTTCTGTCAAACAGGACTCAGCGAGTAACTGTCAACCATATAAAATCTAGTCCAAGTGCAGTGAAAAGCTCTGTACCTCAGGGTACAGTCCTTGCACCACTGCTTTTCCTTATTCTCATATCAGATATAGACAAAAATACAAGTCACAGCTTCGTATCGTCCTTTGCAGATGACACAAAAATCAGTATGAAAATTACCTCGGCTGAGGACATTGAAAAACTTCAAGCTGATATTAATAAAGTTTTCGACTTGGCATCAGAAAATAACATGATGTTTAACAGTGATAAATTCCAGGTACTCAGGTACAGTAAAAATGAGGACCTTAAACATAATACAGAGTACAAAACACAATCAAATGTACCCATAGTAGGAAAACAGCATGTATAGGATTTGGGAATAATAATGTCTGACGACCTCTCGTTTAAGGAGCATAACCAAGCAAATATTGCGACAGCCAGAAAAATGATAGGATGGATTACGAAAACTTTCAAATCCAGGGATTCCATCACAATGGTTGTACTCTTCAAGTCACTTGTGTTGTCCCGTCTTGAGTACTGCTCAGTACTCACTTCCCAGTTCAGAGCAGGAGAGATTGCTGAAATAGAGGGAATACAGAGAACATATACGGCACGTATAGACGCAATAAAGCACCTAAATTATTGGGATCGTCTCAAAGCCCTCCAAATGTACTCACTAGAAAGAAGACGAGAGAGATATCAAATAATATACACCTGGAAGATACTGGAGGGCCAAGTACCAAATCTACACAGTAAAATAACAACGTACTGGAGTGAACGACATGGAAGAAAATGTAGAATAGAACCAGTGAAGAGCAGAGGTGCCATAGGCACAATCAGAGAACATTGTATAAACATCAGAGGTCCGCGGTTGTTCAACGTCCTCCCAGCAAGCATAAGAAATATTGCCGGAACAACCGTGGACATTTTCAAGAGGAAACTAGATTTATTCCTCCAAGGAGTGCCGGACCAACCGGGCTGTGGTGGGTATGTGGGCCTGCGGGCCGCTCCAAGCAACAGCCTGGTGGACCAAACTCTCACAAGTCGAGCCTGGCCTCGGGCCGGGCTTGGGGAGTAGAAGAACTCCCAGAACCCCATCAACCAGGTATCAACCAGTGTGGTGGTGGTGGTGCCAGGGGTGGCAGTGTGGTGGTGGTGGTGCCAGAGGTGGCAGTGTGGTGGTGGTGGTGCCAGGGGTGGAAGTGTGGTGTTGGTGCCAGGGGTGGAAGTGTGGTGGTGGTGGTGCCAGGGGTGGCAGTGTGGTGGTGGTGCCAGGGGGTGGAAGTATGGTGGTGGTGGTGCCAGGGGTGGAAGTGTGGTGGTGGGGCCAGGGGGTGGCAGTGTGGTGGAGCCAGGGGTGGCAGTGTGGTGGTGGTGGTGCCAGGGGTGGCAGTGTGGTGGTGGTGGTGCCAGGGGTGGCAGTGTGGTATTGGTGGTGGTGCCAGGGGTGTCAGTGTGGTGGTGGTGGTGGTGCCAGGGGTGGCAGTGTGGTGGAGCCAGGGGTGGCAGTGTGGTGGTGGTGGTGCCAGGGGTGGAAGTGTGGTGGTGGTGCCAGAGGTGGCAGTGTGGTGGTGGTGCCAGGCGTGGAAGTGTGGTGGTGGTACCAGGGGTGGCAGTGTGGTGGTGGTGGTGCCAGGGGTGGAAGTGTGGTGGTGGTACCAGGGGTGGCAGTGTGGTGGCGGTGCCAGGGGTGGAAGTGTGGTGGTGTTACCAGGGGTGGCAGTGTGGTGGTGCCAGGGGTGGCAGAATGGTGGTGGTGGTACCAGGGGTGGCAGTATGGTGGTGGTGGTGCCAGGGGTGGCAGTGTGGTGGTGCCAGGGGTGGAAGTGTGGTGGTGCCAGGGGTGGCAGTGTGGTGGTGGTGGTGGCAGTGTGGTGGTGATACCAGGGGTGGCAGTGTGGTGGTGCCAGGGGTGGCAGTGTGGTGGTGGTGCCAGGGGTGGCAGTGTGGTGGTGGTGGTGCCAGGGGTGGCAGTGTGGTGGTGGTGCCAGGGCTTGCAGTGTGGTGGTGGTGGAGCCAGGGGTGGTAGTGTAGTGGTGGTGGTGCCAGGAGTGGCAATGTGGTGGTGGTGCCAGGGCTTGCAGTGTGGTGGTGGTGGAGCCAGGGGTGGCAGTGTGGTGGTGGTGATGCCAGGGGTGGCAGTGTGGTGGTGCCAGGGGTGGCAGTGTGGTGGTGACAGGGGTGGCAGTGTGGTGGTGGTGGTGCCAGGGGTGACAGTGTGGTGGTGGTACCAGGGGTGGCAGTGTGGTGGTGGTGGTGCCAGGGGTGGCAGTGTGGTGGTGGTGGTACCAGGGGTGGCAGTGTGTTGGTGGTGGTGCCAGGGGTGGCAGTGTGGTGGTGGTGGTACCAGGGGTGGCAGTGTGGTGGTGACAGGGGTGGCAGTGTGGTGGTGGTGGTGCCAGAGGTGGCAGTATGATGGTGGTGCCAGGGGTGGCAGTGGTGGTGGTGGTACCAGGGGTGGCAGTGTGGTGGTGGTGGTGCCAGGGGTGGCAGTGTGGTGGTGGTGCCAGGGGTGGCAGTATGGTGTTGGTGGTGCCAGAGGTGTCAGTATGGTGGTGGTGGTACCAGGGGTGGCAGTGTGGTGGTGCCAGGGGTGGCAGTGTGGTGGTGGTGGTGCCAGGGGTGGCAGTGTGGTGGTGGTGGTGCCAGGGGTGGCAGTATTGTGGTGGTGGTGCCAGGGGTGGCTGTGTGGTGGTGCCAGGGGTGGCAGTATTGTGGTGGTGGTGCCAGGGGTGGCAGTGTGGTGGTGCCAGGGGTGGCAGTGTGGTGGTGGTGGTGCCAGGGGTGGCAGTGTGGTGGTGGTGGTACCAGGGGTGGCAGTGTGTTGGTGGTGGTGCCAGGGGTGGCAGTGTGGTGGTGGTGGTACCAGGGGTGGTGGTGGTACTAGGGGTGGCAGTTGAAATTGAAATTGAAATAAGTTTATTGAGGTAAAATACACACAAAGGGATGAGGTAGCTCAAGCTATTCTCACCCCATTCAGTACAACGTGTTAATATATACATAGACACACATCACAAATAAACATATTGCCAAACATTCTGAGAGGTAAACATATACATTTCCTCCTTCACAAGGAGTATGTTATCAGACGTACACACAAATACTTTTATGACCTAGGTATAGGGGTGGCAGTGTGGTTCCAACAGGGCTGCTTGCACACCGAAGATGGCATTCGCTCTGCCTCCGTCAGGTCGACCAACGTTCCGCATAACGCTGCATTGAGGCTCAGCAATCACGCGGGGGGTGTCAACCTGCCGGAAACAGTCACTCATTTTATCATCTGTCGTACCTCCTGTATCTACTATCACCTTCCAGGCTCCTTCGTCGACTGCAACACTCACAGTGCACGTCTCTGATCCCTGGCATCTCTTCACGATGTTCAAGGGAGCCATCATCCTTCGGGTCGTCCACTGATCCTTACTGAGAACACAGAGAACACATACGAGAACAAAACAAAATACTGCTAGGAAACATTGGGTCACCTGAGGGATAAGCTTCCTGAGCCTGTAATGTCCATAGCCGGGTACATCCATTACCCTGGCTTGGACCGAAGAGGGCTCTAGAACCTTCGCACATACCTCACATACCTTCGACGTCTGGGGAATCTCTGGCCAGTTCCATGAATGCTGTACCTTGCCATACCGCAAGTACACATCCGCCTTCGCTCCAGACTCGTTGGTATCCGTAGGTGCCTGCTCACAAGGCCTCTCTTCTTGCTCAGGTACTTCTGTCATCGTAACCTCATGTTTCTTGTCGAGAAAAGAATTAGAAGTCTCTGCTAGAATATCGTCGATCTGCGGGTGAGAGGAAGGACTAAACACACTTAAATCCGGGTCTGTCTTTACCTGGACATTACCATTGCCTGTTACCTCAGACCTTGCTGTTCTGGCTGACTCGTCCACGACCTTGGGAAGATTGTTGCTCCAACCTGTCACCAAGTCGTTGGCTAGTACCACGTCAATCCCAGCCACAGGGAGGGTATCGACTACTGCCAACACACATGTGCCACTGAAGTAAGGCGAGTCGAGATGCACCGGCACTAAGGGGGCGATATACTGCGTTCTCGGAAACCCAACCAGGACAACCTCTGGTCTCCCATCCACACTTACTCGCTCAGGTAACGAGTTCTTCACGATCAGGGACTGGGCTGCTCCACTATCTCTGAGCACTACAACTGATCTACCAGTATGATCACTCGATACATACCCGCCTGAAGTGTGAGGAGAAAACAATCTGGGTTCTTCCTGCGTCGTCGTCGACTGGCTTCCTTCTGGTGATGTTCCACAGCTCATCAACATCACCTCCCTTCGTGCGCCGCCACCTCTTCTGCCTCGGCACTTAGCAGCTACATGCCCTTTCTGCCCACAAGTCCAGCACACCATATTCCTCCTCGGACTCCGGTGTTTCGGACTGCTAGGACTGGTCCTTCGAGGGCTACTTGGGGGCGTCTTCTTAGCGCTTTGTGGGACGGGTCTTTCCTCTTCGTCATGAGGTCTGTCAAACCGGCGTTGGTAATGCCTTGGGACGTACTTAGCAGACAGCCTATGAGTCAGGATGTATTCCTCAGCCATTGTGGCTGCTGCACTCAAGGTCTCTACCTGCTGCTCTTCTAAGTATGTCTTGAGGTCTCCAGATAAACAATCCTTGAAGTCCTCTAGCAGTATAAGCTGCTCGAGGTCTTCTTTGGTCTCCACCTTCCGAGAAGCACACCATTCCTGAAAAAGTCGCTCCTTGATGGTGGCGAATTCGGTGAAAGTGTGCTCTGAGGTCTTCTTCAGGTTTCTGAACTTTTGCCTGTAAGCCTCAGGTACCAATTGGTACGCCATGAGCACAACCTTCTTCACCTTGTCGTAATCGCCGGAGTCGTCAAGGGATAACGTAGAGTAGGCGATTTGGGCCTTCCCAGTCAAGACTGACTGTATCATGATGGCCCAATTCTCCCTTGGCCACTCCAAAGAGGCAGCGACTTTCTCGAAGGCAGCAAAGAACTTTGACACTTCCTTCTCATGGAATTTGGGGACAATTTTGATGTTTCTGACAGGATCGAAACCGCTGGTGTCCGTTGTTGGCCTCCGACCACCGCCTAATCGCAATACTTCTAGTTCATGCTGTCTCTGTCTTTCTTTTTCTTCTCTCTCTCGCTGTTTCTCTTCCCTTTCTCGCTCTTCTCTCTCTCTTTCTCGTTCTTCTCTTTCTCTTTCTCGTTCTTCTCTTTCTCTTTCTCGTTTCTCTTCTCTTTCTCGTTCTTCTCTTTCTCGTTTCTCTTCCCTTTCTCGTTCTTCTCTTTCTCGTTTCTCTTCTCTTTCTCGTTCTTCTTTCCTTTCTTCTAATTCTAAACGTCTCATCGCCAATTCTTTATCTTTTAATTCTCGTTCTAATTCTAACTTCTTCCACTCTATCTCGCGATTGATCTCTAGGGCACGCATTTTGACTGTTAGGAAGCTGATATTAAGCTCACCTGCATCACTGTCAATGTCACTGCCCTTATCTTCCTTTTCCGTGGAAGCTATTTCCTCACCTTCCTTTGTACTAGGAGCCTCGCCTTCCTGTTTCTCTTCTGCCTTCAAGTGCCGGTGAACCTTGGACAAGATCTCCACACGGGAATCACTGGCACGGATCTTGATCTCCAGGTAGGCGCTCACTAGTACAAGTTCCGGTTTGCTCAGATACTTTAATCTGGCAAGACAGTCCTCTCTGTTCAGAAAAGCCTGAACATCGTCCAGATCATCGATGGTAGCTTTTTCTGCCATTGTCACAGATGGAACACTCAACTAGCACTTATCACACCACTTTCACGTTAGCACTTCACGCACCGAGCACTGTTCTACGCCAATATGGCACTTTACCGCACCAAACACTGCACTTGCCAATATTGCACGTAATTACTTCGGGCACCACACTACGCAATATCGCACTCAATCATAGCGAACCCTTCGCTCTACAATGTTGCACTGAATCACTGAGCACCGCACTACTCAATATTGCACTTAATCACAGTGAGCACCGCACTGCACAATATCGCACTTAGTCACTCTTGAGCACCGCACAGGACATATAACATCACAATCGTCACACACAGGGGGAATTATTTACAGGGATTACGCCACTTCACCACCCATGTCAAACATACTTAACAAGGGGTCGAATCCCCCTGGGGATGCCAATTATGTTACGGCCCTCTCGGGACGCAACGGGGTTCTTACTCTGATGTTGTTAGAGGAAGTTGTATCCGACCCCAAGCCAGTAGTGGCTTTCAAGGGATGTGATCCGTGACGCAAGTAACTTAAAGGGGAAGGGAAATAAAGGTAAAAACTTAATATAATATATTAACCACCACCAATAAATAATATATAAAAAGATTACACGGAGGCAGGGGTATTAACACTGTACACATATGTCTTCTGTTGAAGACTCTGGACACAGGCTCTCGGTGCTAAATCCTCGGTGCTTCTTCGTGGCCTCACAACGAATCCTCTGGGAAGCTGAGCCTACCCTGGCCACAGGTCAGCCAAAACACAGGTCCACTGGGGGCACCGCCGTGGAGGCCGTCAACCACACGTCCAGCAGGTCTGCTGGCAGGTTCCGGATCAGCAAGGCTGGTCAGGCCACTCCACGTGCGATATTAGGGTAACGCCCTAGACAGGAGCCTCGTGTGATATCACAAATCACTCTCCTGTCCTCAGTACCCCAGTGGATAATCGTCTCCAGCAGTCGGTCCCGGGTAATCCTTCTACTGCCACTCCACTGGCAGGGTAACACCACAGTGTTCTTCCGGGGAACGACTTCACAGCTGCTGCAGCAAAGCACACGGTATGGAGACGGCTGCCTCGGGTAGACTGACTCAACTTCCAACACAGCGGTCCCAGGTCGACTCTGTAAGCAGACACGTCATCAATAACTGGGACACACTAAGGCACCTCACTTACAGGCTCAGACACAAACGCCCGACATATCCACTTCATAGATGGCGTTGTAGTCTGAGCACCACCTCACCAGAGGTCAGCAGCGGCGGTGTTGTGAGCTGCAAAGGACTGGAAACTGGCCCTTGTGGCCAGTATTCGCCGTCCTCACCAGGTGTCGTCATCCGTTTGGCGGGGGTTTCGGGAGCTGACCCACAGATGGCGCGGTCGTCACTGCTCCGTGCTCGGACGTCGGATCCGGGTTCGTAACAGTGGCAGTGTGGTGGTGGTCCCAGTGGTGACAGTAGTGGTGGTGGTGGTGGTGGTGCCTGGGGTGGCAGTGTGGTGGTGCCAGTGGTCACAGTGTGGGGGTGGTGCCAGGGGTGACAGTGGTGGTGCCAGGGGTAACAGTGGTGGTGACAGGGGTGACAGTGGTGGTGCCAGGGGTAACAGTGGTGGTGACAGGGGTGACAGTGGTGGTGCCAGGGGTGTAAGTGTGGTGGTACCAGGGGTGGCCGTGTGGTGGTGGTGGTACCAGGGGTGGCAGTGTGGTGGTGGTGGTGCCAGGGGTGGCAGTGTGGTGGTGGTGGTGCCAGGGGTGGCAGAGTGGTGGTGGTGCAAGGGGTAGCAGTGTGGTGGTGGTGGTGCCGGGGGTGGCAGTGGCAGTGCCAGCGGTGGGAGCGTTGTGGTTGTGCCAGGGGTGGCAGTGTGGTGGTGCCAGGGGTGGCAGTGTGGTGGGGCTTGGGGTGGCAGTGTGGCGATGGTGGTTCTAGGGGTGACAGTGTGGTGGTGGTGCCTGGGGCGGCAGTGTGGTGGTGCCAGAGGTGGCAGTGTGGTGGTGGTTGTGCCAGGAGTGGCAGTGTGGCGATGGTGGTTCTAGGGGTGGCAGTGTGGCGATGGTGGTTCTAGGGGTAGCAGTGTGGTGGTGGTGCCAGGGGCGGCAGTGTGCCTCAAAGAATGAGGTGATTTGATAAAATATCATGCCTAAGATTACCAACCGAGTGCCAGCGGGGGATGGAAATAGCCTCAGCTACCATCCTCTTTGTCCGGTCATATTGGTCGAGCGGTTAAGGGATCATGTACGCCAGCAGAGTGCTCCTGTCAGTTTGGGTTCGAGTCACTTCTGGGGTGTGAGTTTTCAGTTGCATATAGTCCTGGGGACCATTCAGACTTGTTCGCATATGTATATATATGTGTGTATAATGTTGCACCTAGTAGCCAGAACGTCGTACTCGACCTACTATGCAAGGCCCGATTTGCCTAATAAGCCAAGTTTTCCTGAATATATTTTTCAATATTTTTTTTCTTATGAAATAGTAAAGCTATCCATTTCATTCTGTACAAGTGATTTTTTTTTTAAATTTGAGTTAAAACAAACGTAGATATATGACCGAACCTAACCAACCCTACCTAACCTTACCAATCTTAACCTAACCTAAACTAACACAATTAAGTCAATAAAATACGTTCTTAATATAATATAATAATAATCATTCAAATAAGCTAATTGGAAAGTTTATTGAAAATAAAGAAAATCTCTCGGCCTATTAGGCAAATCAGGCCTTGCATTGTAGGCCGAGAAGCGTGTTCTGGCTACTAGGTACGACATATATATACATATACTCAACTATACATATACATATATAGTTATACATATATAGTTGAGGCAACTATCTATAGCCTCAACTATATAGTTGAGGCAATAGATAGTGGTAAGGACTGCGATGTTGTGTACCTTGACTTTAGCAAAGCTTTGATACAGTGCCACATGAAAGACTGATTAAAAAGATAGAGGCTCATGGTATTGGGGGTGCTATATTAACTTGGATTAGGGCATGGCTATACCAAAGGAAACATAGAGTTAATATAAATGGGGTTACGTCTGAATGGGAAAATGTTTTAAGTGGAATGCATCAAAGCTTTGTCCTGGGACCTCTGTTGTTTATAATATATATAAATGATTCAGAATCAGGTTTGAGTAGCAACATTTGCAAATTTGCCGATGATACAAAAATCGGTAGGGAAATAAACATGGAAGAAGACTCACTGTCACTTCATGTCGATCTAAATAGGGGTTTGAAATGGTCAAAAGATTGGCAGATGCAGTTAGTATTCGATCTATTCAATTTATAAGTTATACTACCTTCCTGTGCTTTGCTTAGAATATTTTTAAATAAGTTACATTTTGAATCCACATCGAAATTTACGTCTCCTATCGCTGGGTTCACGTCTCGCTCCAAGACCGGCCCGCCCCCATGCCCAAGACTTTCCAATCTATTTGACCCAAAACGTTTCTTAGGCTATTAAAATAATATTTTCGAAAATAAGGCACTTAAACAGAATTTTCCCCCTACAGATCTATTCCATTCAATGCTGAATCTGATTTCTTTATGATCACTGTTCCCTAGCTCACTCCCTATTTCGATGGCATTAATTTGCGTTTCCCTGTTAGTTAACACTAAATCTAAAATATTATTTACCCGCGTTTGTTCCTTAATGTGTTGCGTAAGAATGCAATCTTCAATTAATTCTTGAAAATCTTCTACTTCATTATTCCCTGTTCTGTTAAACCAGTTTATTCCACTAAAATTAAAATCACCTATGACAAATGCTGCTAGTCCTAGATGCTCTAGATATTTCGCCCCATAGATGCTTTGCTTCCATCCTGTCTAAGTTTGGTGGCTAGAATATAACTCCTATTATAATATTATTTGCTTTTTCGTTTAATTCTATCCAAATAGTTTCTGTTTGTGGCTCAGTTTTAATTCCATCTTTGAGATTACATTTCGAATTTTCCCTAACATATATAGCTACTCCCCCTCCCTGTCTAATATATCTATCTGTGTGAAATAGTTTAAATCCATTTATTTGACATTCAGCTAACAGTTCTCTATTTTCTACAATCATCCACGTTTCGGTTAGTGTAATAATATATATTTTTTCTGTGCAGACAAGATCATTTAAATCATTTATTTTATTTCTTAATCATCTACTGTTAGTGTAATATACCCTGAGTGTATTGTTATTTTGAGGTCCTTCTGTTTCCTTAATCATTTTGCCAATTTGTTTCTCCCACAAACACTTACTTTTATTACCTCTTTCCTCCATTTCAATTCCCATACCACTATCTACTAACAGTTTAAACCCAAACCCAGACAAACGCCTCCAACCACTGGTTCCAACGAGATCGCAACAACAACAACAACAACCACCCCAGCCCTCGATAGATGCACCCCATCCCGAGCATACATTTCGTTTCTTCCATAGAAGTGTTCCCAGTTGTTTATTTAAGATTTTCCATTTCATTTTCAATATCTTTCCAGCCGGCAATTTTTACTAATCAAAATTCCCAGATAAGAACGTAAGAACAAAGGTAACTGCTGAAGGCCTATTCGTCCGTACGATTCAGCCCTTATTTATAACCACTCAATCCCACTCATATACATGTCCAACCCACGCTTGAAAAAACTGAGGGACCCCAAGTGCCCTCGACAACCATTCATTTCCAACTTCCTTTCTCTGAAGAATGCCACATATGATCGGGATTCCTCCCTTGCTTCTAACTAGTTCTATGACTGTCTTAAATCTCAGTATTAGTTCCTCACTCCTAAATCGCCTAACATCATTTCCACCTGCACTATTACCAATAATTGGTTTATTTTTATTAGCAGCTATACTATCATTCATGTTGCCAACAATATCTCCAATTCCAGCTCCCGGTTAGCAAACTCTTAACCTGTTCTCCCTATCTCTGGCACAAAACGTTCTGTTAAAATACCTCACCTGGTGATCTCCCGCAACAAAAATTCCCTTGGTTCCTCCTTTTACCTTTTTAGCACTTTGAGCGACCTGCGCGTCGTTGCTCCTCGTTGCTTTGCCTTTGCCTCCTCGTTGAACTGCAGGCTCACCACAGCACTCGTCCTCCAACACAGCAAATGCGTTAGACGTCCTTAGGATATCATTAGGCGGCTTTGTCAAAGTCTTCTTAAGCACCCTTTCCTTTACAACTTGCCAAGACAAGGTCTTTTTAATACCTGTCGCCTCCTTTGTTTCTTCCTGGTGTTTCAGCTTTCGTACTTCCTCCCGTAGGGAATCCAAATCTGTCCTCAGAGCTTTAACGAGATTCATCAGTTCCTTCACTACACCTTCCGTTGTTGCCATAATAATATTACAGCAACATTAAGCATTGTTAATCTCTCTTCATATGACAGGTTTCTAATTTAGGGAATTAGCTTTGTCATCCTGTACTGGACACGTTCAAGTGAATTTATATCCATTCTATAGTATGGCGACCAAAACTGAACTGCAAATTCTAAATGGGGTCTAACCATAGCAGGATATAGTTGGAAAATAACACCAGGTGTCTTGTTACTAACGCTTCGATTAATAAATCCCAGTGTCCTATTTGCCTTATTACGAACATTCATGCATTGATCATTTGGTTTTAAATTCTTACTAGTCATAACTCCCAGATCCCTTTCGCAATCCGACTTTCCCATCTCAACACCATCTAGCTCGTATCTTGTAACTATCATCATTACCAAATTGCCCTTATCTACAAATCATTCTCTCGCCTTGGTTACCCTTTGCATTTCATCAACTGTGCTCTCAAGCTAAACGAAATTTCTTTCATCCTAAACCTGCTTCCAACACTAGTAGCACTGTACTATGACTTCCCTTCATATCTGAACTCAAAACTTTTACCAATACCTTTCGTCCTCTTGACATTAAGCTCGCCTTTCGACAAACTAACACACTTCGTAGCAATCTAGTTCACACTGCTCCTCCTGCTTCTAATGCTGCTGGTGTCTACTCTTTTTCCTGTTCGTCTTGTTCTCTCCAGTACTTGGGCGAAACTGGCCGTACACTGAATGACAGACTTAAAGAACACAAGAGAAATGTTAAGTCTGCAGACACTAACAATGCTCTCTTCTGCCATGTGAGGGATTCTTATCATCACATTGATTGGTCTTCCTCCAAAATAATCTCTCCTGCCTCTACTCTACACAGACGCCGTCTTGTAGAATCGGCTCTTATACACAATGTACCCAACATGAACTTGAGTCCTGGCTTTGTTGCTGTGGACTCTTCCCTTTCACAGTATATACTCAAATGCTCTAATCTTTCTAACAAACGTGACCTTACATAAGCTTACCCTTTCCATTTACCTTTCATTCTCTTTTCTCTCTTTTTTCTGTTCATTGTCTTCTCCTACGTTTCCTCGTTTTCCTCTTCTCATTATTTTCTCCTTCTCTTTCGGTGGTTATAATAGGAACTGCCTCGTATGGGCCAATAGGCCCTCTGCAGTTCCTACTACTAGCCCCTCTACTACACCTTACTTTGCTCCTCATCTCTCGTGCCTATTTATTGCCTGTCCCTACCTCCTCATTACAATCGACTTGAGAATGGTCCAGGACGGACCGAAACGTCGTCGTCCCTTCACATTCTAGTGTGTGGTCTGGTCATCATCATTACCTACCCTCAGAACTTTACATTTATCAGTATTAAACTACATCTGCCAATCTTTATACCATTTCAAAACCCTATTTAGATCAATTTGAAGTGATAGTGAGTGTGTTAATTTCCATGTTAATTTCCCTACTGATTTTTGTATCATCGGCAAATTTGCAAATATTGCTACTCAAACCTGAATCTAAATCATTTATACATATTATAAGCAAGAGGTCCGAGCCGAGCCTTGAGCAATATTTACAACATTTTGCCACTCTGACTTAACCCCATTTATACTAACTTTGTTTCCTCTGTTTGCCATGCCCTAAACCAACTTAATATAGCACCCCAATACCATGAGCCTCTAACATCCTATGGCAGTTATTATGTAAGCTAATTTACATAGTTATGTTAGTATATTAGTACCGCTTTCCCAGACAGTTAAGCCCAGGTCAGCACACACGCACATCCTACTAGGACTGCTAAGGTCAGCAGTCACATCCCACCCAGACAGTTAAGCCAAGGTCAGCAGTCACATCCCACCCAGACAGTTAAGCCAAGGTCAGCACACACGCACATCCTACACGACTGCTAAGGTCAACAGTCACATCCCACCCAGACAGTTAAGCCAAGGTCAGCAGTCACATCCCACCCAGACAGTTAAGCCAAGGTCAGCAGTCACATCCCACCCAGACATTTAAGCCAAGGTCATCAGTCACATCCCACCCAGACAGTTAAGCCAAGGTCAGCAGTCACATCCCACCCAGACAGTTAAGCCAAGGTCAGCAGTCACATCCCACCCAGACAGTTAAGCCAAGGTCAGCCGTCACATCCCACCCAGACAGTTAAGCCCAGGCCAGCACACATGCACATCCTACACAGACTGCTAAGGTCAGCAGTCACATCCCACCTAGACAGTTAAGCCAAGGTCAGCAGTCACATCCCACCTAGACAGTTAAGCCAAGGTCAACAGTCACATCCCACCCAGACAGTTAAGCCAAGGTCAGCAGTCACATCCCACCCAGACAGTTAAGCCAAGGTCAGCACACACGCACATCCTACACGACTGCTAAGGTCAGCAGTCACATCTCACCCAGACAGTTAAGCCAAGGTCAGCACACACGCACATCCTACACAGACTGCTAAGGTCAGCAGTCAGCCCACCCTGACAAGGACCGCTGGCAGGGCAGGGCTCGACCGGCCGCCTCAGAGCCAGACGGACAACTAAGCCAATCATGCCACCGAGGAACGGCCAGTTGTGTTATATTTGGAAGTTATATTTATATTCCACGTGTTAAAAATATTGTTTATTAATTTTTCCGCGTTACTTTTGTTCTTAAAGTTGTTAAATCACATCCCATATATTTATATTTCGTTGAAAACGAGAGAAAGGTTTAGATTTATGGTTGAAGGGACGAATCTTTTCAATATTCCTCATGTTTTTCTTCACAGAAGCAGGAAGATTAAAAATAAACTCTCTAAAGTTCATTATTCCTTATTATTTGGGTCTAATGCCTAGTGATGTATTTCATAAGGTCTCGCCTCAAATTCTTCAAGATAAATTCTTCTGTGTAGCACCTGATTATTTCCCATAATGGTGAGGTGGTAGGTGACATGGATGAATGACATACATTGGGTATTAATGGGGTCCTGTATAATGGGGTCCTGTATAATGGGGTCCTGTATAATGGGATCCTGTATAATGGGATCCTGTATAATGGGGTCCTGTATAATGGGATCCTGTATAATGGGGTCCTGTATAATGGGGTCCTGTATAATGGGATCCTGTATAATGGGATCCTGTATAATGGGGTCCTGTATAATGGGATCCTGTATAATGGGGTCCTGTATAACGGGATATTAATGGGGTAACAAATTAAGACTGACATGTTGGCAGTTTATGTTCTTCTGGATGCTGCCGTTCCTGTTGTTGGGTAATTCTGTCCAGCCTCTACATTGGCCCGGGGTCTTAAAAGTGGGGGGTAGAGTGTAACTGTGTATTAGCCGCTTATTGATCGCTGGTCTAGATTTCTTGATATGAAGCACTTCACTGATGTCTAATCTTCTGTTGTCATTGTATCTATCAAATATTTCCGTGTTGCTCGTCACAATATCCCTGTGTACCTGTTGCCGACATTGGTGTTGATCTTTGGTCAACACTGGTCATACATGATCCGTCAGTCATCACCGATCATACATGATCCGTCAGTCATCATTGTTCATACATGATCCATCAGTCATCACCGATCATACATGATCCGTCAGTCATCATTGTTCATACATGATCCGTCAGTCATCATTGTTCATACATGATCCATCAGTCATCACCGATCATACATGATCCGTCAGTCATCATTGTTCATACATGATCCGTCAGTCATCACCGATCATACATGGTCCGTCAGTCATCATTGTTCATACATGATCCGTCAGTCATTGTCGGAAAATCCGACACCATTTAATAATATACAGACAGATAATAAGTGCTGCTGTATTACCAACAAGTTACCCATAGAAAACGTAACTTGTAGTGGAATTACCGTCTAAAGAAAACGGGATATCATCACCACATACTATTATAATTCACCACCTATTATGGTGGGAATTATTCTTAAATACATTAGTCTTTGGACTTTACCATCATAAAAACATCTTATATAAATTAACTTAATTATCAATATTAAAGTAGAGTAAATGTGACCCTTCTATCACTTTCTGAAATCTGGACAAAGTAGGCCAGGCGTCAGTGAGGAAGGAGGGCAGCCATTATTGTTGTTATACTAGACCAGAGGCTCACACGGGAGCAAATTCGGCTCCTGTTAAATTTACTTGGACGTAGTGTTATGGAAACTAAAAGTGTACCATTATCAACACGCTGTCTACAAATTCAAGTTAAGTGTCTATCCGAAACCCATTATCTATCATTAGTGGCCATTAATGTCATTGGGTAGGGTTATCCGGTTAGATCACATGGAAGCCTCAAACTAAAGGTAATTAAGCCAGGTCCTCATGTTCCATGTACTGTTTTCTCTGATATACTTGTCATATATAGGATTCTGGCTTCACAGCTAGCGCACTTTTGACAGGTCAAGACGAGGATGCAAGATTATGTGCACCAGTTACTGGGTGATAGAAGCTACCTCAAAGAGGATAATTTGGTGTCTACACTCTAGTTATACCTGGTGGACTAACCTGCTGTACTATAAGAGAAGGAACCTCATCAATGTATGTAGCTATTACTGTAATTTGATTGGCTGCATATGTGTAATATAAACCCCCCCTAATGTGTAGAGGATCGATTTGTGAGATTATGAGATTATTGCAGAAATACAGTCCACTTATCATTATACAAATTGCTATCGAAGTATACAAATTAACGTAAATATAAATTCATATAAATTAAATAAATATAAATCTCACAGGTCGGTTCCCACATTATTTGGTCATCTTCGAACCGGATGACGGATTATTTGATCCTTTGAACCCACATTTGGTCATCTTAGTACCGGATGAACCAGTTAACCAGTGGATTCATTAAATATCTAGTGCAGTGTTATTTAAACAAAGCCAGCCAGTCAAAGACAGCGGCGAAGCCTCGAGGGAGCTCAGGAGCCTCCCTCAACTGAGTTCAGCCTCATCAGCGGTTTCATGCACACCCACAGATATTTGGTGGCGTGTTATTTCGTGAAATGACAGCGCTAATATTGAAGCCAGCCAATTAGTGACTGTGTCGCGAGATTGTTCACGGATTTCGTGGTGTTACATTTCGCGAGAGATTATCTACGAATTTTGTGGAGTTTATTTCGCGAGGTCACTAATAATATTTAATACTTCTAGATAATATTAGAAGTTTCATAGAGGCTAATTAAGAGGCTATTATCAATAATTGTGTATATTATTTCTCCAAGATAGAGAATTATTTAATATATATTGCACTAGTGTTCTCAATATAATATTTACTAATTGCCAACCCACAACAGGGTAGGATATGACTAGTTGAACTATTATTGTTCATCCTAGTCCCATTATTACAATAGTCAGTTGTACTATATTGAACAACCTAACACCATTAATGAATGGTCCAGACCCTATTTGGGTGTAATTTTTATCAACTCGAGTTGAGTTGTATATATAATAATTTACTTATGATCATTACACCTTTGAGTGATTAATTAGTGTCTCTACCATCCTAGGGTGATATAGAAGAGCTAACCTAAAGGTACTTCCAGTGACACTGGTTTATCACTCAAATCATTAGTGTGGATGATTGTATATATATAATGTGTATTAATTTTAAGTGCTAACCTCTAGTAGAGGTAGGATTATTGCCTAGTGAGTTCAGAATTTACCCTAGGCTACCATTAGAGCTTGTTCAGTATTATGAGCAGCCCAAGTACAAGCCCCACAAGGCTTCTCCAACTAGCCAGTATGGATAATGCAGGGAGAATGAAAAGAACCCTTGCAGGTCTTAAAGGCCACTTAACAAGACAGATCAAGAAATGTGAAGATTTGTCACAACAATCTCAAGTTGATTATGCTGACCTGGAAAGCTATTATCAAGCAGCTGCAGGTAAATTTGAGCAAATCAAATGCCAAATGGCTGTCCTTGTGGGGACAGACTACTACCATCAATTCATTGGTAGCCCTACTAAATATCAGGGTATAACCATGTTAAACTCTGCAGGAGGTAAATTACTCTCAGGCCCAGTAACAAGCCTGAGGAGACCTATGCCTGCAGATAAACAATACCAGTAGAAATCTAAATTTGTCAGCTGATTATATTTCTCCAGTAGCATTATACTAAGGAGATTACAGCTGACTATAGTAACAGAGGTTGATGTTAGTATCATCATTTGAAGCTGAAGATGAGTTCATGAGGCCTCAGTGGCAAATCAGTGAACAGTAGCCTAAAACAGCTACAAGTCACTGCGACCAATGTCACTGAACCCACTGCAGTCTCAGAACCATACTTTACTTTAATGATGAGCTATTCAATCTTCTGAATCAATTAACTAAATTAAACCCTAATAAATCTGATGACTGATTTGATACATTTATTATTTAATCAAGATGTATTCCATGGGCCTCAGTGTTTATATATCAGTGACCAGTTACCTGAAGAAACTTCAAGTTATATCTAATGTCACTGATCTCACTGCAGTCCCTGAATCATACTTGACTGTAGTACTTGATCACATTCAGTCTTCTGGGTTAAATAATATGTAATAAGGCTTGAATATTAGCCTTTCAAGAGTTGACAGGGAAATGAAATCGCATTAGACTTCTAACCCTTGCAACTCTAGTACGGGACATCCGTCCTGTACGAACAGACACACAAATGTGTGATTACTAACTACTAACATCAAATTAATCTAATAATTCGAAGGAGGAGTATCGGTGTTCGTCTGTTCTAATTAGGACTTCGACCCGTGAGCAGCCCCTGGGGAATTATGTCGGAAAATCCGACACCATTTAATAATATACAGACAGATAATAAGTGCTGCTGTATTACCAACAAGTTACCCATAGAAAACGTAACTTGTAGTGGAATTACCGTCTAAAGAAAACGGGATATCATCACCACATACTATTATAATTCACCACCTATTATGGTGGGAATTATTCTTAAATACATTAGTCTTTGGACTTTACCATCATAAAAACATCTTATATAAATTAACTTAATTATCAATATTAAAGTAGAGTAAATGTGACCCTTCTATCACTTTCTGAAATCTGGACAAAGTAGGCCAGGCGTCAGTGAGGAAGGAGGGCAGCCATTATTGTTGTTATACTAGACCAGAGGCTCACACGGGAGCAAATTCGGCTCCTGTTAAATTTACTTGGACGTAGTGTTATGGAAACTAAAAGTGTACCATTATCAACACGCTGTCTACAAATTCAAGTTAAGTGTCTATCCGAAACCCATTATCTATCATTAGTGGCCATTAATGTCATTGGGTAGGGTTATCCGGTTAGATCACATGGAAGCCTCAAACTAAAGGTAATTAAGCCAGGTCCTCATGTTCCATGTACTGTTTTCTCTGATATACTTGTCATATATAGGATTCTGGCTTCACAGCTAGCGCACTTTTGACAGGTCAAGACGAGGATGCAAGATTATGTGCACCAGTTACTGGGTGATAGAAGCTACCTCAAAGAGGATAATTTGGTGTCTACACTCTAGTTATACCTGGTGGACTAACCTGCTGTACTATAAGAGAAGGAACCTCATCAATGTATGTAGCTATTACTGTAATTTGATTGGCTGCATATGTGTAATATAAACCCCCCCTAATGTGTAGAGGATCGATTTGTGAGATTATGAGATTATTGCAGAAATACAGTCCACTTATCATTATACAAATTGCTATCGAAGTATACAAATTAACGTAAATATAAATTCATATAAATTAAATAAATATAAATCTCACAGGTCGGTTCCCACAGTCATCACCGATCATACATGATCCGTCAGTCATCATTGTTCATACATGATCCGTTAGTCATCACCGATCATACATGATCCGTCAGTCATTATTGTTCATACATGATCCGTCAGTCATCATTGTTCATACATGATCCGTCAGTCATCATTGTTCATACATGATCCGTTAGTCATCACCGATCATACATGATCCGTCAGTCATTATTGTTCATACATGATCCGTCAGTCATCACCGATCATACATGATACGTCAGTCATCACTGTTCATACATGATCCGTCAGTCATCACCGATCATACATGATCCGTCAGTCATCACTGTTCATACATGATCCGTCAGTCATCACCGATCATACATGATCCGTCAGTCATCACTGTTCATACATGATCCGTCAGTCATCACCGATCATACATGATCCGTCAGTCATCACCGATCATACATGATCCGTCAGTCATCATTGTTCATACATGATCCGTCAGTCATCACTGTTCATACATGATCCGTCAGTCATCACTCTTCATACATGATCCGTCAGTCATCACCGATCATACATGACCGTCAGTTAACACTGTTCATACATGACCGTCAGTCAACACTGTTCATTCATCAATTGTCAGTCAACACTGTTCATACATGAACCGTCAGTTAACACTGTTCATACATGAACCGTCAGTTAACACTGTTCATACATGAACCGTCAGTTAACACTGTTCATACATGAACCGTCAGTTAACACTGTTCATACATGAACCGTCAGTTAACACTGTTCATACATGATCCGTCAGTTAACACTGTTCATACATGAACCGTCAGTTAACACTGTTCATACATGAACCGTCAATCAACACTGTTCATACATGAACCGTCAGTCATCACTGTATATACATGACCTGTCAGTCAACACTGTTCATGCATGAACAGTCAATCATCACTGTTCATACATGACCGTCAGTCAACACAGTTTATACATGAACTGTTAGTACTCAAATTGTATGACGGTTGGAATGTAGCTAATCACAATCGAGTAAGCCTCTGACGTCATTCTCTACAGAGAGCTGGTACTAGCCGTTTTGGTGGCAAGTCAGTATTTTCACAGACCCACACTAGGTAGGACCTCTGCAGGCCAGATTTACAACTTGTTACCTAACGCAATAAACTGCTGAAGTGATCAACTGTGTATTCTCTTCCAAACAACCAATCATGGAAACAGACATAGGAATACGTGCAGGTGACATTGACAGTCTGCCAACGTTATTAGCTCAATTATTAACTTGTTTACGTAGCTGCTGACAGAGATTTTCACTTTCACACAATTTGGCTCTTAGGTCTTCAATCTCTGAGATATCCCTGCACAACTGTGGCCATGTCTGAGTCTTCACAGGTAATCCAGCCACTAGTAGCCTTCTCTGCCAATAGCATAGTGTTTTTAGCTGTTAGCATTTCAACAGTTTCTTGTAATGCTTTAATTCGGTTTCGCATATTGTTGGTTTCTGAAGAAAGCATCTGGTTCTCGTGATACATAACATTTACAGTCTCGGAGCCATCTTCACCTACAACCCGTTTATCCTGTTTGTGTTCCATCAATTCAATGCGAAGCTGCTGAATTTCCTGCCTCAATATAGCAATTGCCTTCCTAGCCTTATCTTGATTAACCATTATCCTGTTCTTAATGTTGCGTGCACGATTACCATATTTTAAAGAGTTGAGGGTCTTTAAAATATGTCTTGTGGGTCCACACGACCCACAACCGTCGTGTGGACCCACAACCGTCGTGGGGACCCACAATCGTTGTGGGGTATTCATGAAGACGGCCAAAAGGTTCGCGCTGCCAATCCAAACTAGGGATGAAACCTGCAGGAGAATCACAGGACCGAAGATTACATAGTACCTTCAAGTTATTGCAGGCTCGCCATACAGAGGCAACAGCCTGACACATACCACAGGTGGAGACGAGCCTCGTCCCGTGTATCGCTGCAGGCTCTTTTGCACCCCGGGACTTGAAGGCTACTCTATGACTGATGACTCAAATAACGGCAAGACGACGCCGGAATCTACTAGGAAGATTCATCAGAGTGAGAATATTATGAATCTTGGCTGAAATGCAGCCACAGAATCCATAAAACAAGGAAGATGTGATTTTGTGTGAGAGGATCCAGGAAGGAGTGTCGCCGCGAGAGAGTGCACTGGAGGCACTTACGATATTTTTAATTGGCGCTGGTAGCTTGATGAATAGTATTGTTTAGCGGCTGATTGGCAGGCGATTGTTGTTGATGGAGAACAGTTTCCTGACAGGAGACTCATGAACGTTGGATGAACATTCCCTCAGGACAGCAAGGGACGTGGAGAAAATGATTTCGCCAGAGCCTGGGTGGAAATATTTGTGTTGAAAGGAGTAAATAGGTGCGTGGTGGCAGAGTGCGTGTGGTGGCAGAGTGCGCGTGGTGGCAGAGTGCGCGTGGTGGCAGAGTGCACGTGGTGGCAGAGAGCGCATGGTGGCAGAGTGCGCGTGGTGGCAGAGTGCGTGTGGTGGCAGAGTGTGCATGGTGGCAGAGTGCGCGTGGTGGCAGAGTGCGCGTGGTGGCAGAGTGCACGTGGTGGCAGAGAGCGCATGGTGGCAGAGTGCGCGTGGTGGCAGAGTGCGTGTGGTGGCAGAGTGTGCATGGTGGCAGAGTGCGCGTGGTGGCAGAGTGCGCGTGGTGGCAGAGTGCACGTGGTGGCAGAGAGCGCATGGTGGCAGAGTGCGCGTGGTGGCAGAGTGCGCGTGGTGGCAGAGAGTGCATGGTGGCAGAGAGCGCATGGTGGCAGAGTGCGCATGGTGGCAGAGTGCGCGTGGTGGCAGAGTGCGCATGGTGGCAGAGTGCGTGTGGTGGCAGAGTCCACGTGGAGGCAGAGTGCGCGTGGTGGCAGAGTGCACGTGGTGGCAGAGTGCGCATGGTGGCAAAGTGCGCATGGTGGCAGAGAGCGCCTGGTGGCAGAGTGTGTGTGGTGGCAGAGAGCGTGTGGTGGCAGAGTGCACGTGGTGGCAGAATGCGCGTGGTGGCAGAGAGCGTGTGGTGACAAAGTGCACGTGGTGGCAGAGTGTGCTTGGTGGCAGAGAGCGTGTGGTGGCAGAGTGCACATGGTGGCAGACAGCGTGTGGTGGCAGAGTGCACGTGGTGGCAGAGAGCGCATGGTGGCAAAGTGCGCATGGTGGCAGAGAGCGCCTGGTGGCAGAGTGTGCGTGGTGGCAGAGAGCATGTGGTGGCAGAGTGCACGTGGTGGCAGAGTGCGCGTGGTGGCAGAGAGCGTGTGGTGGCAAAGTGCACGTGGTGGCAGAGTGTGCTTGGTGGCAGAGAGCATGTGGTGGCAGAGTGCACATGGTGGCAGACAGCGTGTGGTGGCAGAGTGCACGTGGTGGCAGAGTGCACGTGGTGGCAGAGAGCGCATGGTGGCAAAGTGCGCGTGGTGGCAGAGAGCGCGTGGTGGCAGAGAGCGCGTGGTGGCAGAGAGCGTGTTGTGGCAGAGAGCGTGTGGTGGCAGAGTGCACATGGTGGCAGAGTGCGCGTGGTGGCAGAGTGCGCGTGTTGGCAGAGAGCGCGTGGTGGCAGAGAGCGCATGGTGGCAGAGAGCGCGTGGTGGCAGAGAGCGCGTGGTGGCAGAGAGCCCGTGGTGGCAGAGAGCGTGTGGTGGCAGAGTGTGCGTGGTGGCAGAGACTGAGTGGTGGCAGAGTGCACGTGGTGGCAGAGAGCGCGTGGTGGCAGAGAGCGTGTGGTGGCAGAGAGCGCGTGGTGGCAGAGTGCGCTTGGTGGCAGAGTACACGTGGTTGCAGAGAGCGCGTGGTGGCAGAGAGCGCGTGGTGGCAGAGAGCATGTGGTGGCAGAGAGCGCGTGGTGGCAGAGTGCGAGTGGTGGCAGAGTGAGCGTGGTGGCAGAGTGTAGAGGGCGTGGTGACAGAGTGCGTGGTGACAGAGTGCGTGGTGACAGAGGGCGTAATGACAGAGGGCGTAATGACAGTGCGTGGTGACAGTGTGTGGCGGTAGAGTGCGTGGTGGTACAGTGTGTGGTGGTAGAGAGCGTGGTGGTGGTAGAGGGCGTGGTGGTAGAGTGTGTAGTGGTAGAGTTCGTGGAGGTAGAGTTCGTGGTGGTAGAGTGCGTGGTGGTAGAGTGCATGGTGGTAGAGTGTATGGTGGTAGAGTGCGTGGTGGTAGAGTGCGTGGTGGTAGAGTGGGTGGTGGTAGTGTGCGTGGTGACAGTGTGTGCGGTGGTTAAGGGCGTGGTGGTAGAGTGCGTGGTGACAGTGTGTGTGTGGTGGTAGAGGGCGTGGTGGTAGAGGGCGTGGTGGTAGAGAGCGTGATGGTGGTAGAGTGCGTGGTGGTAGAGTGCGTGGTGGTAGAGAGCGTGATGGTGGTAGAGTGCGTGGTGGTAGAGTGCGTGGTGGTAGAGGGCGAGGTGGTAGAGGGCGAGGTGGTAGAGTGTGGTGGTGGTAGAGGGCGTGGTGGTAGAGGGCGTGGTGACAGAGTGCGTGGTAGTGGGATTACAGCACTGACTGCCAACCCGTCATGCTAATACCAGGTCACATTCTGACGCATACTTTACCTAAGGCCAAGAATTGTCGGTCTAGAAAGTGAAAGCTGCTCATAGAATTGACATACTCTTCCGTTTTCTATTGTGGGTCCTCTGGCAGGTTAGGCTGTGGGCTCTTTAGTGTGACCGTTTCTTGATATTGGGAGACCTTAGGAGGACGGGCTGGGGTATTACTGGAGTTGAGTATGGGAGATACACTCGATTGATTAATAACTAGAAGGGGTACCCGGCGGTGCCCGGGGAAGTCTGTCTCTCACTCCCCTCCCCCTCATCCCACACCCGTCTTCTCCCCCCCCCCTCTCCCACATCCACCTCTTTTGCCTCGTCTCCCCTCCCTCATCTCTCCCCTTCCTCCTCTGTCCACCTCTCCATCATCTGTCCCATTTCACACCACTTTCCCCTTTCTCCTCAGTATTCCATTTCCCCCCCTAACCCCCATCTCCCGCCTCTACCCTCGAACACACACATTTCCATATATATGTACATCAATATAGAAGGGCATCCGGCTGTACCCGGGTCTCTTGCGCCTCTCTCCATCCTATCCCCCCTTTGTCCCCCTCCCCTGTGTGAGATTTTTATCTACGCCTACCTCCCTTAGGAGGTGGACTACAAGTTTAAAGTCTGCTCACGGCAGTTAAGCATGAGTCTAATAGAAAAAAGGAAAAGCGGGAGCAAACCGCCAGGCCTCCACCACCAGGGGTGAAAACCTGTCCACAATAGGCCGCTGGCTCCTCCTAGTTAAACAGGACGTTAAAACTAATAAAGGGTAACCGACGGGTTCTCACAATCAAATATTTATATTTGATGTGGCACTATGAATTGGAATTCGAATTCCCAAGAACAGCCGCCTTATCAAGATCACATCAACATTTAATAATATGCAGAAATATGGTGGAATAATATGGTTGAAGGGTTGACATCAAAGACTGTTTTCTATAACATAACAATTTATTAATAACAAGAGACTAACTACTACATTACCGAGTTTACGTTACGTTCATGTCAATCCAGTGGCACGATAACAAACAGCTACATAGCAACCCTTGCTGTGAGGCTGCATACTGAACTAACCTGAACACAGGTGTGCCCACTGATGACGCAATATTGAAAAACAAAGAAAAATATCACAGACTAAGTTACACCACAGCGAATGGTTACGTTATTGTACATCAAGTGGCATTTGCAACACAGCTATTCAACAGCCCTTCGAGAAGTGACAGCAGGCTCCATCTTGCTGACACTTCGGGCTGACAACATGAACTAACTGAACAAATGAAGGATATCCACTGAAGACAAAGACACAAGCAGGCAATCAATAGTGTCACGGCTTCCCTGACAGCTACTATAATCACAAGCTTAGGGGTCCTCCCGCCCCCCAGGAGAGACCCACGTAACTAAGCGGTTAGTCCAACAGTGACCCCCCCTATCACAACCCAGTGTGAACACTCTTTGCAACTCCCTACAAGAAGTTGCCCTGTTGTAAACAGTAACAAAGACAGGCAGGGCTGGATTCTGGGACACAGCTCCACAAATCCCTAGATGACTCTACTCTCGTCACCAGACGACAACCAAAAGAAATTGCCTTAAGTGATTAATTACGTTAATTGACTGATCGCAGCAGTCAGCAACAAAGGTGCTGGTGGAGGTGGCCAGCCCGCCACCTCCACCAGACATTACCTCCTCCGCTGGCCGCCCAATTCAAACTGACTCCCTGGCGTGCGGGAAAACTCAAATACCCCTACCTCCTCCCTACTTTGTCTTGACCAATCAGCTTGAAGCCGGCACGGCTCTTCGTGCCTAAACCAATCAGGCTCACTCACCCTCGAGCATCCCGTGACGTCACAAGGAGGGGGAGGCCTAAGGAGAGTGGCGTGATGTCTCCCATCTGGGGAAGGGGGGGAAAGGCAACGTTCACTCCACTCTTCCCCCACCTCTAACGGTTTTAGTCAAGTACCTCACCGTCCTATTTCACAGAAACAGGAAAATCTCTGTAATTCTCTCTACAGAGCAATCACAGACTTCTAACTACTCACAAATGATAGTCCATAACATTAGCTTTCATTCAACACCCAACAAGCATATGTTATTTTGAAAGCTTCAGTTTCTAGAGTGACTAGCCTAATCTAGAAACTAGGAAAACTAGCTGAGGAATCTAGATCCCTCACACCCTGGGGCCCTCACTTCCTTCCTCCCCCTCGACCTTGATGGTTACAGTGATGAAGGCAGTATGTTGTGAAGATGGTTACAGTGATGAAGGCAGTATGTTGTGAAGATGGTTACAGTGATGAAGGCAGTATGTTGTGAAGATGGTTACAGTGATGAAGGCAGTATGTTGTGAAGATGGTTACAGTGATGAAGGCAGTATGTTGTGAAGATGGTTACAGTGATGAAGGCAGTATGTTGTGAAGATGGTTACAGTGATGAAGGCAGTATGTTGAGAAGATGGTTATAGTGATGAAGGCAGTATGTTGTGAAGATGGTTATAGTGATGAAGGCAGTATGTTGTGAAGATGGTTATAGTGATGAAGGCAGTATGTTGTGAAGATGGTTATAGTGATGAAGGCAGTATGTTGTGAAGATGGTTACAGTGATGAAGGCAGTATGTTGTGAAGATGGTTATAGTGATGAAGGCAGTATGTTGTGAAGATGGTTACAGTGATGAAGGCAGTATGTTGTGAAGATGGTTACAGTGATGAAGGCAGTATGTTGTGAAGATGGTTATAGTGATGAAGGCAGTATGTTGTGAAGATGGTTATAGTGATGAAGGCAGTATGTTGTGAAGATGGTTACAGTGATGAAGGCATTTTGTTGTGAAGATGGTTATAGTGATGAAGGCAGTATGTTGTGAAGATGGTTATAGTGATGAAGGCAGTATGTTGTGAAGATGGTTACAGTGATGAAGGCAGTATGTTGTGAAGTTGGTTACAGTGATGAAGGCAGTATATTGTGAAGATGGTTACAGTGATGAAGGCAGTATGTTGTGAAGATGGTTACAGTGATGAAGGCAGTATGTTGTGAAGATGGTTACAGTGATGAAGGCAGTATGTTGTGAAGTTGGTTACAGTGATGAAGGCAGTATATTGTGAAGATGGTTACAGTGATGAAGGCAGTATGTTGTGAAGATGGTTATAGGAATGAAGGCAGTATGTTGTGAAGATGGTTATAGTGATGAAGGCAGTATGTTGTGAAGATGGTTACAGTGATGAAGGCAGTATGTTGTGAAGATGGTTACAGTGATGAAGGCAGTATGTTGTGAAGATGGTTACAGTGATGAAGGCAGTATGTTGTGAAGATGGTTACAGTGATGAAGGCAGTATGTTGTGAAGATGGTTACAGTGATGAAGGCAGTATGTTGTGAAGATGGTTACAGTGATGAAGGCACCCGGACACTCATGTCACTGTTCGTCAATAGGATGGGCTGAACCAGCGGGGGTTGGGTCCTTCTTTCCAGCTAGTATGGTGGGTTTGTCTCCATGGGACCCTCCTGGGAGAGGAGTCTCGTCGGCCACGTTGCCCATACTGCAAGATTCACTATAAAATGATGAAGATAACGTGTACAATTTAACTAAACCTTCACTTCTCTGTGTTCCCACCCACCATGCAACAGTGATGGCAATTTGGATGTTTTACATCTAGAACTGGACGATTTTAGTTACGTCTATGTGATAGAAAATACTATTCGGGTGTAAGATGTAAATGCAAATGGTTTTCATATAATCTTGGAAGTGTTTAGATGTTTTTTCCAAATTTGTACCGGAACATATCCGCAAGTCTGTGAATGTGCTATCAAACGTTTATTTCTTTCCACTGGTCGATTTGTTTTTTCCTCTGAATACAGCAAGTGGCATTGTTGTTATCCACAAGTTAGGAGTGAATATTAACTAGTGAATCAAGCACTACAACACTATACGAATCATTGTTGAGTACCTGTTAATTTAAATAAGTATTTAGACAAGTCACACATCGAGGTAAGGTCAAAGGGATTAAAGGATTTGGATGGGCCATTGCCCACCCAAATAACTGTACCAGTCAAGAGGACAAAGGGTGACCTCTAGTTCTTGGGAACAAGGAGGTTTACGGTAAATCGGGTTATAACCTCCAGGGTTATAATCCAGGGAGACAGGGTGCAATGTTCTTTTGTTCCGAGTAGGCAGTCTTGTGGTAGACACGGACCTAGCAAGTCTTCCTTATCTCCGTTTATGGCAGCGGCGAAGTGAAACAGACCAAATGTGGAGACGTGATGGGATATTGTTGACCAAGTCTGAGTCTGTAGTATGAGTCTGCAGTATGAGTATTGTGTGAGCGACTAACCGGGAGTGGAGCGTTGCAGTGACGATTCAGTATTAGGGACTTAGGTGGAGGTTAAGCGTTCAGGTGGTAACCGGGAAGGAACAGAGGGTTTACTTGTATGTGGAACTGATTAAACCAGAGAGAAAGTAGGATAATGTGTTTATAGTCTCTTTTTCCTTGTTAGGTCATTTGAAAAGAAAGTTGTGCTTCCAACCTGCAATGTTGACCTGCTCACTTGCAATATTAATGAAAGCCATACCTGGTCTACAGCCTAGAAAAAATGAAGAATTAACAGCCAATAAACTTATTTGACTGTCAGAGTATATTTTATGTAATTCAATTGGAAACCCCGACAGCCTTTAATCACCTTCCATATGCTCTTCCATTGAGTTCCTGTATAAACCTAGTGGTACGCCTGAAGGGTCTGGTGTGGAGAAGTACACGGTGGAAGAAACTAGTCCTGAGGCAAGGAGTTACAGTTGTGTAATTGTTGTGTTCGGAATGAACCTACGTTCAGCGATCACGACAGTATCACTGCGCACAGACACGGTACCCACGACTAGCACAGACACGGTACACACGACCAGCACAGACACGGTACACACGACCAGCACAGACACGGTACACACGACCAGCACAGACACGGTACACACGACCAGCACAGACACAGCACACAAGACTAGCACAGACACAGTACACAAGACTATCACAGACACAATACACACGACCAGCACAGACACGGTACACACGACTAGCACAGACACGGTACACACGACTAGCACAGACATGGTACACACGACTAGCACAGACACAGTACACACGACTAGCACAGACACGGTACACACGACTAGCACAGACACGGTACACACGACTAGCACAGACACGGTACACACGACTAGCATAGACACGGTACACACGACCAGCACAGACACGGTACACACGACTAGCACAGACACGGTACACACGACTAGCACAGACACGGTACACACGACCAGCACAGACACAGCACACAAGACTATCACAGACACAGTACACACGACCAGCACAGACACGTTACACAAGACTGGCACAGACACAGTACACACGACAAGCACAGTCAGCAGATCCGGTGACTCAGTAGCGTCTGTTCAACAGTGAGGGGTTTTCATTAATGACATATATAGTGAGAGCGTTTTTATATGAACTAATAATAATGCTTTGTTGACATAGTTTATTGTACTGGATATTATTAACATTCATAGTTTATAACCCTTTTCAAAAAATGCCAAAAGTTAAGCAGTATGATAAAAATTTCAGGAAGGAGTGGTTATAGGATCAACTTCAAGGAATGGATAATAGTTGCTTGATGAACACAATTTAAGTACTGCAAAACAGAGTTAAAAGAAAAATATCAAGATTTGAAAAATCATGTTCAGTGTATCATTGTAAGTCTTATAAATAACTATTTGCATACTTCAATGTTTACACCTGAGAAACATAAATGATCTAAGATGAAAGGAGCTGTTTTCACTTATGTTGTCACTCTGCTCTAAGGAACTGTAACCATCTACTTGATCTGTGAAAGAACAATATTGATGGCAGTAAAATGGGGTCAAATTTTAAGATCCATCGCACAAAATGCAGCAATATCATAAACAAATGTTTGGTAGCCATTTTGAGTAGGATTGGAATTATCATTTAAGTAAAAGTCAGTACAGTTTGTTGTTAGGTGAGTTTAATGATATTTAATTCTAAAGGTGATACCCATCAGCAAACAATTTTAGGTTGCCACAACATATCTGGAAAGTATTTGAAAGGATTGGAAACGTTTGTTTTATCGTATCAGATACGATATTGTGTGTGGACTTAAATAGGTTTCCAAAACTTATAACCAAGACATATGTATCTAACACTAATTTGAGATGTTATGGCAACTTTACACTCCTAACATGAGTCATTCATAATCCATTCATACACCAATATGAATCTCTTGTGAAAGGTTTGAGCCTTATCTGAACCCTTTTCACATCTTTGTGTTTAAAGTAAAATTTCTTGAAATTAAATTATATTATTTTATATATTATATTATTTTTATTATATTTTATTTTATAATGTATTATTATTTTTCTTATATTTTTTTATATTATATTATTGTTTTCAATTTAAATATTAAAACCAATTTAAGGGTAAAAAAATCAAATAATTTATATTTCTTTTATTATTTACTAACAAATCAGCAAAAATACAAAAACATATGACCTATATAATTATATATATAATATATATATAAATAATACATATATATAAATAATTTATATAATATATATATTATATATATATATATATATATATATATATATATATATATATATATATATATATATATATATATATATATATAT